>NW_013666111.1:65468-69806 GCF_000517525.1 Limulus polyphemus | reverse complement strand
GAAATTACAAAACAAACAAACAAATATATATATATATATATATATATAGCACCTGCGGTGAAATATTGCCAAAACGACTCTTTATTTTGAAAATCCTGGAAGGGAGTCTGAACACCTGAGCAAATAACCTCTATAAAAGGCATTAATGATAAAAAAAAACGTTCATTTACAATATTGAAAAATCTAAATATATATATATATTTACATTCTATAAATTGACTATTAATAGGTAATTTAATTCTATAAAACTTTCATTGGTTGAGAGTGAAGATTTTCAATAGTACGTCATTTTTATGATTTACTAGCGTAAGTCGATATATTCTAGAAGACTGTGTCAGTGTGTGTGTATCCTGAGCCTATTTTAGCATAGAAAAACAGTCAAAAATATTTTAAAGATATTTTTATTTCCCAGGAACATAAAAAAGTCGTAAAGGTACGACAATAAAAAAATATTTTAGCTAATTATAGATGCCACTATACGTCACGTTATCTAAACTATAAAAAAGCCAGTGTATTTTGAGTCACGCTTGATTTCTCGAAATAAGAGAAGTAATAAAAGCCAAAATGCATTTATCCAGATAGAATAGTTCGTTTCATGTTTGCCCCATTACAATTTTATTGACGGGGGTAATAGGGGGCCGTGAAACCTTGTAAGTGTATTGAATATTGGTATGGTTAAAAGAAATTGATAAATAAAGACATAGTGTGAGCTAACCTAGCCTAGAGCCAAGTGCATAAAATTTATCATGCAAGTAAAAATACCGATCCAATTTTAAACTTAAATCGTTTCTGAATTTAATCAACGAAGACTCTAAATTAAGAAATCAACTTTTTTTTCAATTTTGTACTTCATACACTTCATCTTATACTTCCAGTACATAGACTAACAACAATATTAGGTTATACTTTTGTTGCTAAGCAACATGATATAAAAGCCATTGCTGGAACGCATTGTTACCAAAACGCACTGGCTTTCCAATATATTAGAAGTTGTTATATAAGGAACAACTTTTTTCTATGTGGTTTTTCGCTAGCTTGTCTCATTAAAAAGATGCAAACGCGTACGTGCGTGTCTGTCTGTCTGTGATTTCTATTTGTAATATAAGGAACCACTTTTTTTATGTGTTTTTTAGTAGCCTTGTCATAAAAAGATGCGCACGCACGTGGATAAATTAAGTAATTATACCCGAGTGCACTTCCTCAGGGTCCACTTAGTATGGGTGCAAAATTTCAGGTTTCTAGGTTCTTTCCTCTTGGAGCTATGGCTAGATTACACTACATTTTCGTTTGAGACATACGTACGTTTCGGAACATTAACCATTACTCTTTGAAATTTACAACAAATTAAACATTGCATTGGTAATCTATAAAATAAAATAAAAAAGTATAGAGTATATTTAACTGTTTGGACAAAGCACTTTTAATATTTTATCGGCGACAATTGCGGTGCTTAAAAAGAACAAGAAATAAATAACAATAATGTGACGTCACAATATTTTGTGAGACGAGTAAAGATGTATTGTTTTCTTTTAGGTTTGGTATAGCTTTTTCTTTTTTCTTTTTCCTGATCTAAGAAGTCAATTTCTTTTCCCGAAGCTACAAGAGACCACCCCAAAGAGACAAACTGAAGAATTTATCACAGGGTATAATTAACTCCGGTTAACGCTGATAAGCTGAATCGCCTGATGTGGCGGTTTTGTAATAATTCAGAATATATAAGGAAAAGCACATGAACATTTTTCAGTGCTTTATAACGCCTGTTTCCACGAGTATTTTTAATTCCGCAGTTTAAACAGAGAAATTATTATCAGATAGCACTGCGTAAAAAAAAAAAAAGAAGAAAAAAACAGGCAGAATAAGTTACTGACCAAAGCACGTTATATTTGATACCTTGTTTTGTTGATCCATTTGCTATGACGTAGTAAGAACTAGACGCCTCACAAATACGTATATATGTGTGTGTCTGGCTCTGAAGTCAATAAAGTGCTAATGTAAGTTACGAAAGCGCTCCTAATGGAATAAATGCATAAGCCTAACGATTATTTTTATGTTATGGGTTTCCATTGGTCACAAGCCATTGATTCGGATGGTTATATAGCGAGTTACTATAGTAGTATCACACATTCCCAGGGAATCAATGACAGAACAACAATATCATTCTCCGTATTGGCGAATGTGTTGTTTTATTTATGATTTTTAGGCCTTTTATCGAAACCTCGATCAGGTGTTGTTTTTGTATTTTTGGAAATACATGTATTTTTTATATTGATGTTACATTTACTGGTTAGATGTAAAGGTGTTATGGGTAAAAAACTGGTTTTTACGTATTTTTAAGCAAAGAAATACTCGATTTCTTCAAGTATTTTCATCATTATTGTTTATTATACAGTTTAAAATCATTTTGAGTGTTATTATTATTTATTATTAAATTTTTCACATACGTTGTTAGTTCGGTATTTAGATCGAGGACTGAGCTAACTAAACCTCCTACACTCGCCAATTATCGTGAACTGTTGCCGGGAAACAGCTGAATATATCGTTAATAGCAAGGGTACCCAACTGATGAATCAACAGTTTTCTTGTATATTGGTTCATGTTGTTGTTTTTTGCGCAAAGCTACGCGATGGGCTAGTTACGTTCTGCCCATCGCGGGGTATCGAACCCCGGATGTTTGAACATCGTAAGTCCATAAACGTACCACTGGCCCACCGGAGAACATATTGATTTATGGCATTATGTTCTTGTATTTAGTTTGTTACCCGAACTTGTCTTCAATAATTTAAAAGATATTTTTTAGTTATAATCTATACAGTTAGCTTACTTTTGTGGACAGAATTTATTAATGACTAGCTGAATTACCCGTCCCCTGGACGGAAGCTATCTAAATTCATGATTAATGAAAGGCTATCTTAAGACATGAAAAGTTACTTCCCTTATATTAAAAGTGTATAAACACAATATGTGAAACCGTAAGTTTGCCTTCATGCCTAATTTGGTGAAGATCCGTCTACAGGGGGCGAAGTAGTAGTAAAAAACGCCCATAAAAACCGCAAAACGCAAAACTGAAAATTTGTATATACACTCGCATGAACCTAATGCGAAGTAGTTACATGGACATACAAAAGACAACAGACAGTACTATTATAAAAGTATATATTGATGTCTGCTGTCGGACTGGCAATAATCTTGTGGTTAGCGTATCGGGCTGTAGCTCAAACACTTCAAAGTTTCAGACGTGAAGCCGCTGAACATGTTCCGCATTCTCAGCTGTGAGTGTGTTATAAAAATAACAGTCAATCCCATTATTTGGTTTAAAATGATGGTCAAAGCCTTATGGCGGAGGGTACTTCCGGCCTGTTATCTGAAATAGTTTAAAGTTAAGTTTGGCTGTAGATCGGGGTCTTTGACGTGACCGCTTAGCCAGGTTGAAAATGTCATTGTTTGTTCTATTTCGCAGCCAACTTACATATATAATAATATAAAAATAATCACATTGTAATATAAAAAGAACCATATAATATTATACAAATAATCACTATGCGTAATGCAATCTTTCAGTAAATACGTTAAATACAGTAAAATAATAGAAAACACACAAATAAAATGATACTGTCTTTACTAAAGCACTGAACATAAAAATTACTTACAAATCGTGAAATCTAGAAAATAATATTTCCTCTTTTTCTTTTCAAAAGCTCTTAGATCTGAAACCAGAAACTAATTTTTTTATGCAAGTTTAAATATAACGGAGAAATATAACTGTTTAAAATTTTAGCAACGGAAAATAAGGCTATAATCCTTTAAAACATACTAAACCATCTCGCTCCCCCCTTATTATTTTTTTTTGGGGGGGGGGGGGTCATTTTTTCTTGACGACAAATTTTCTTTCGTACTGCAAGTTCTGACATAGTATTAAGATTCTTGCATCTCGGTCAAACAATGTCTGTAGTTTTTCCATAAATAACTTAATTAAAATACAGATTCTTTAAATTAAATCTTCTTGTACCTCGGCGCGTAGTTTAAACTCTAAGATTGGAGTTCGAACGTTAACATTTGAACTTCTCATTTTCAGTAATAATAATAATAATGTCAATGGAGGAAATGTCTTCACATCAATTTGTAAAAGCAGCATGGGTGACACATGGTTTAATTCCTTTGTTTCATTGTTAAGCGCAAAGCTTCAGAATGAGTTATATGCGCTGTGTTCCAGTCGTAATGATCGAAACCCATATTTTAGTGTTACAAGCGTTAAAATACTCGTAGATCTAAGTAAATTGACCTCAATTCCGTTTAAAGGCCCACCCCCAGAAGCACAGCGGTATGTCTGCGGACTTACAA
>NW_013666111.1:63429-65422 GCF_000517525.1 Limulus polyphemus | reverse complement strand
CGGGTTTCGATACCCGTGGTGGGCAGAGCACAGATAACCCATTGTGTAGCTTTGTGCTTCACTTAGAAAAAAAACATTTTCAAAGTTAAGAAAATCTCTATGATGGAAATCATTAGGCCACGCCGTGTTTTTTGTTTTTCCTTATGATATTTAATAACATTTATATTTACAGAACTTCAGATGTCGAGATAAGTTACCTTGCATATTTCTTTTATAAAACACAAAAACAAGAAAACTACATGTTTTTTTTAAAGTTATATCGAAGATTGTTAAAATTGACCTATTTTTGTTTTATTTTCTTTTTTGGCGATACATCCTTCGCCTTTTCCAGCCACCCTCCCTCACCTTACTTAGTGTCTCAGCAGAAAGTCTTCAAGACTCCTAACGTAAAAAATCGTGCTTCAACACCCGAGATGGGCAGAGCACTGATAGCCTATTATATAACTTTTATATGATGTCTATTATTGATCATTTATGTAATTTAGGGAAACTCTTGCATTTCCTTCTCTTATTGATAGCAGATTCTGAGTTATTTACCAATAATAACTCAAACGAAAAACTAGAAGTAATGCCATTAAAGGAAATAACACGTTCTATACCAGTCTTATTATTTTCTAAAGACTAAGTAGTCAAAAGTGAAAATCTTTTGATTCCAAAACAAAGTAATAGATAACTTTCCGACCCTCCAATTAAATCAATCGATTTGAAAGCCTTTAGAAAGAAAAAAGGAGAGATTTGAAACATCTTTGAAATCAGAAATGATTTATACTGTTGACAACATAAGTGTACGACGTTAGGTAGTTGAACTTAGGACAAAATAAGAATGTTAAAAACTCTGTATAATATACTTTTATTAGTCAAATAACCAATAGGGACTGTATTGATTGTTCTTTCGCGCGATGTGTCTTTACAAATTCTTTACTGTTATTTCTAGGTTTAAGAGCGACCTCTTTTTCATTTCTAGTTTTTTTTTTTTTTTTTTGCCGCACTGGAATAATATTATCTAAAAATGGATCCTAAAAGCTCGTTTTTCTTTATTTAAATATTTTCATAAACAAAAATAAAATGATAGGAATAGAGGTCTATTTAATTTTTGAAAAATCGGTAGCAAGACAGTGTTTTGAAAACAGATTACATTTTATATATATCTTAATGTGTCACTTTTTCCAAACTTTCAACAATTTGTAATTTGAATTTTAGATATCCTATGTCTAATTCAAGGTTCCGAATTTACAGAAACATATTACCTGATAGGGGATTAATTTGAAAAAAAAAGGAAGATATTGTTTCAAAGAAATAAATAAATAAAAACAAAATTTGAGGTGAAAACACGTTAAACCTAGCAGAAAGAGCGAGCAGTAACAGTGAAGAGTCAATGTCTTTGATCTGCTTTCAAAATGGCGCTTACTCTCGTGCCAACGTTTGAAAGTTCAGTTGTACTGGTAATGTTGTCACGTTGGTTTTATTTTGTAAGATTAAAATTATGCTAACAATTGCTATGGCGTAAACGCCTTTTCTAAGCTGGCAAATTATGATTATAATTAATCATATTTCTCATCAGATATAATTATCAAGCCTATGATATTGTTAAACACAATATTCTTTAACTTAAAGTTTAGGGTTCTGAATAAAGAATATGATATTAAACAATATATTAGGACCAATACTTATGCCTATGACAAATATAATTATTGTAATTCAATAATGACTATAAAAGCTGAGAGGGCGCTACCCAGTCTGAATTATTCGTAAAATATATTATATCTATGATTTGTTTGTTTGTAATTAAGCATAAAACTACACGACGGGCTATCTGTGCTCTGCAAACCACCACGGGTATCGAAACCCGGATTCGAGCATTGTAAGTCCGCAGACATACCGCTGTGCCACTGGGGGGTTATATCTATTGTTAAATATTAAAGCTCGAAAACAATATTTAGCTTCTGTAACATTTTATAGTTTTATTTTAAAAGACCAGAAACCGAAATACATC
>NW_013666111.1:61146-62780 GCF_000517525.1 Limulus polyphemus | reverse complement strand
AAATTTTGCGAAATACGTCGAAATATTGGAGGACTGACTCTTGCCACTTTTATTCCTCGGGTTTCGTGGACAAGAACACAACGTTGTTCCAGGAAGATGGAGCACCGTGTCACACTGCTAGAAACACCAAAAGTGGCAGGAAGAAAATGGTATCCAGAAGTTGCCCTGGCCAAGACAATCTCCTGACATGAACCCCATCGAAAACCTCTGGGCCATATTCGACCGGCAAGTCAAGAAACAACCAAAAAACCAACTTCGGAGAGCGATCTACTCCAAGTTTTGAAGTAAGAGTGGGCGAAAATCCCACAATCTAAAATTGACGAGATGATTCTCACGATGCCCCAAAGGAATCAACGAACTCCACGAAGCGAAAGGAAGATCTACTAGATATTAATTAAATTATAAATATATCAATTCATGTGAATATGACTGAAAATTTTCATTTTTTCTGAAAAGGTGGTGTCTATTTACTTGTGACCACGCTGTGTACAGAGATCGGTTCGTGTTAAAATTAAAATATAAAAAGAAATAATGTTGTGAGATTTTTTTATGTGTCGGCTTGTATTTAAACAAAGATAAGCTTGCAGTTTGGTAAATATTTCTTGCTACAACAGATCAATAAAAAAAATCCTCAGTTATGACGTCAGCAATATCTCGAACTCAGAATAAAAGAGTGTATCTCTTTCGAACAATCTCGTTACGCTTATTAATCTTCCACTTTTGATTAAACCAGCGTTCAATTTACTGTTCAAAAGTTGTTAAGTCATGGCCAGATAGAATAGTTTCAGCATATTTTATGGAAAAACTTTTCCATTTGGCCTTAGGCCTCAAACTAATATTAGGAATACCTTTTTACTTTGCAACTGAATTGTCAGCTAAACAGCAAAATAAGTTAATAGTTTCCAGTGTGTCAATTATTATAATACATATTACTATAGCATGAATTATATTTCTATACAGCCACACAGCTGTAGTACCGGCAAATGATGTTAGAGGAGGTCCTGGAGCACTGTCATAATTAATTTTTTTATTAAATTATAAATAAAAAACATGCTAAATAACGTACAATACTTTCCACTGAACAGCTTTAAAATTTTCGTGGCCACTTGTATTGATATTTGTTTGCTTGTTTCGGATATTCACGCAAAGCTATGAAAGGGCTATCGGCACTAAACATCTTTAATTTTGAAATAATGGACCAGAGACAGTAGCGTAGCAAGGGTTCTCAGCACACGGGGGCAAAGACACTTTTGGCGCCCCCACCTCTGAAATGTTTTGATTATTTGTTTTGTGACTCATTACCCACTTAATGACAATAATATAAAGAATTAATTACCGTCTTACACAGGTCTAAAATAAAGTCACAATATAATATCTCACGATATCACAACTGTAAACCTGGAACTAATGAAGTATAGCCTACTAGGTGTACTTACATAATTTGTAAACCATTTTGATGTTTATGTCATCCAGTATTGTTCAAAGTCACATAGCTAGAGTAATCTTTCAAGCATGTAGAATAAATTTCTGTTATATCCCTAGTTTTGAAACTTATGTTTTATATGAGAAGCCAGTCACTTGTGGTATACATGGATTATAAAACATATTGATAAAATACTACTTAAGTTTACAAA
>NW_013666111.1:58343-60227 GCF_000517525.1 Limulus polyphemus | reverse complement strand
TTGCAATTTTCCGTCTTCGAAATCTCCAGAAACGATATTTTGCACATCTAGTAGAAATCCAAACCGTGAATCTAAATCTAGATTTCTGAAATCAAGCGATCAATAACATCCTTCATGATGCGATAAATTTCTTGTTCAGTAGTCAGTCCAGCATAAGCTGCATTTTCACCTGGCACTCGTTTACGACGTATTTGTCTTCTTTCAATGGTCAATCCCCATGTTTCACATTGATTCTTGCCCACTTTAAGTGCTTCTTGACAGGACGGCCCGGCATGGCCAGGTGGTTAGGGCGCTCGACTCACAATCAGAGGGTCGCGGGTTCGAATCCCCGTCACACCAAACATGCTCGCCCTTTCAGCCGTGGGGGCGTTATAATGTGACGGTCAATCCCACTATTCGTTGGTAAAGGAGTAGCCCAAGAGTTGGCGGTGGGTGGTGATAACTAGCTGCCTTCCCTCTAGTGTTACACTGCTAAATTAGGGACGGCTAGCGAAATTCAAAAACAAACTTGACAGGACTTTTCACGTGATTCTATCCATTTCTCTTTCAAAGAATCAAGATCAGCAGCTGCTTCCCTAAAATTCATTTTTAGGTCCTGAAGACGTTTCTGCACTCTATTGATAAAAGATTTCTCCAAAAATGCACAAGTACAAGAAAATCAAATGTAAGCATGCGTTGCAGAATATTATGAGCACCACATTTTGTTTCAGCCGTCTTGCCATTCTCACTTAATTGCTCTAACAGTCCTAGCAATTCATCCGGTTTTTCATGTACAACTTTTACTGCCTTTTCTCTTGCACTCCACTGTGTTTCTGATTCACGCTTGGCAGAGAACTTAAGCTCCTGCTGTAGTTCGTCCCATCGAGCTGTTGAATGAGCAAAAAAATTATAAATGGTTTCAATTATACCCAACAAAAGTAATAACTGTTGTTTCCTGACTTGCAGCATGAAGACATGCTAAGTTCAAACGATGGTTGTCACAATTTATAAACACTGCTTTTGGATTTTTGTTCAGAATTCTTTGTTAGTGCCTGATAGATGACCTGACATGACAGCAGTATTATCATAACATTGTAAACAACAATCTCTCAATAAAATTCCATCCGCTTCTAATTTTTGTGCTTATTCTTTTCTCAACATTGGCAGCATCTTTTTCCTTTATCTGTATAAAGTCAATAAATGACTTTTTTGACTTCTACTTTTCTTGTCTTAAAGTCAATGTCAACAAACCGAATCACTTGGGCCCATTGCTCACGATGGGCTAAATCAGGTGTGGAATCAAACAGAATACCATAGTATTTGTTTCTACGAATTGCTGACAAATAATAATTTTGCACATGTGAAGCCATGAGATTTATAAACTCATTTTGGATTTCAAGGGAAAGATAAGATTTTGACGTTTGCTTGCTTTTAACACGCTCTAAATGCTCTCTCATTACTGCATCATACTTTGCTAATAACTGCAAAAGTGACAAAAAATTTCCAGGGTTTTCGTTTGATGTTATGTCCTCAGTATGACCACGAAATGCAAGATTCTGAGAAGCTAAGTATCGTGTACAATCCGGCAACAGTCACAGTACATCTCTCCATTTATTTTTTCTTGCCAGATTTGCCTTTGCAGCTCTTCGTCAATGCCACTTTGAAGACGAATTCGGTGCTCAGTTTCTTTCCAAGTAGCAAATGACTCACGATGACTGTCACTATTTTCATGGGCATTTAACTTTTCAAATCTTTACCACTTAGAGAATCCACCCCGTGTTTTGAAAGGAGACCGACTATCGGATGACATACATGTAGATGAAAAAAGAAGACAACAAAACATTATGCTGCTTTACGTAAGGGTGAATACACCAACCAGGAACGATTGACCTCTTGTCCATTCAG
>NW_013666111.1:54094-58333 GCF_000517525.1 Limulus polyphemus | reverse complement strand
TAGAACGCCCATTTTTGGCATCAAATGAACCTTCTTTATGTTGAAATCCATGTGCTCCAACTTTAACAATCTCTGTGCGATGTGCATATTTTACAACTGTTGAACCTGTTGTATCAAACTTCATAAATCCAATATCCCTGTGTGTTAAAATATTTATTAGCGTCAGATTATAGCGACCCCATGGCTAAAGGAGGGAGTATTTTTTGAGGGACAGGGATTCGAACCTGCGATTCTCAGATTGCGAGTCAAGCGCCCTAACCACCTGGCCATGCGGGGCGATTCTCGTTAGAAAAATACTTTATTCTGGGGTTGTATTTAGCAGTTCATAGGGGATGACAGAATGGGCGTCCAGGGGGGAGACAAGGTATGCACTTGCTCCCCTGGAAAAACAAAAAGTAAAAAGAAACATTTCTTTATTCATTCAGTATATGTATACTGGTTGGGAGTATGAAGTACGTAAGACATATTAGGATTAGGGCTCGTGGTTCTGTTTAAGATCTTTTATTATTTCATTTCTGTTTACGATCATTTTATTTCTTTTGTAAAAGCAGAGGTTGGGAGTGACATATAGTAGAAATATTAGGGTGGTTTCATTTCATTTCTACTTTAGGAATTATAAGAACTGTTAAGGGTAACTGCCTTCCCACAACTGGCTGCAGACAGTGAAAGGCAATATGAGTTTAGACGTTGTGGGTGTAAGCACTCAACGCCATACCCTTAATTGATTTTCCATGATTACTGGCTAGTTTAACATCAGCGTTTGGATTTTGTCTGGTAGAGGATATCCCCAATGCATTTGGGAGCTATTACCACAGACAATATCCGTTATGATTTTAAGGTGACGACTGGGATTTACAATGGATTTTGCAAAAAAACTTCTTAATGCTTATTATATATAAATACCCTTTATTTAGACTTTGCCCCCCCCCAGAGAAATTTCTATGGACGTTCATGAATAACAAGTGATTATATATAATTATATAAGAGATATGTCTTCTTTTTTTCTTGACATCAGTTAACTGATATGCTGATAAGTCGTGAATAGTATTATTCGGTTTATCAAGATAAGAAATAACTTTTACCTTTGGTACATTTTAACATATGCACTTTATCTAACTGATTTGGTTATATTACTAGATTCTTTATGCAATGAATTCAAACTATTCTTCTGATGCTCAATTTCCAAGTTCAACATCCCCCCCCCCGTTTAATAAGTACTATTATTTTTTTAAATTTTGTATAGATACTAAACTGAAGAATCATCCGAATTGCCCCCTTATATATATTTTTACTTTCTGTTAAAGATTCCAGGTTTGAATCTACAGTTACGAAATTTTACGAAGTTCCACACCCTTTTAGGTTCTCACGAGAATATTCGAAACTCCACACGCGCCCCCTGGTGCGTTATATGAACTAATGTCCTCCCTGCACGACGCGGTTTGATCAAATACGAAGAGATTACTAGATCCATATATTCAACTAAGCACGCGAATACACTACTTATGATGCACTGTATATATATATATATTAATTCCACATTTATTATTAATGAGATATCCATACATAATTTGTTTTTTATAATGAGGTATTTTCATGTGTTTCACTATTTAACATGACTTAAATATTATCGCGTAATCCATTCCCAATGGCTTCCGAATCCATTTTGACCAGATATGACAAGTTAAAAATGTTGCAAAACCATAATGTGTTATTAAGTTATTACTTAAGTGATTTTTTTGTTTTTGTTTTGTTTTGTTTTTTGTCTGTAGTAGCACGACAGCTTCTTATTTCTCGACCTCTGAAATAAAACGTATAAATAACACTAGTTATCAACAAATTCTGATCAAAAATAAACTAATTAAATATGTCAGAAATTAAAAGTAGTGATTTGGAAAATAATATAACTATTGTTCTATATCATTCTGAGTAGGAATGCGTAATGTCACAAAACTTAAACTTATGATGGTTCTCGTCCCGTTCTCCACAAACTTCCCTCCACATTGGGGAGCTGTGGGTGCGTAATAAGAGTGGCGATCAAATCCCACTATTCGATTAGAGTAGTCCAGGAGTTGGCGGTGTGTACTATTAAATAGCAGACTAGCGCAGGCAGCTTTTGAGTAGCTTAGCTTTATGCTAATATCCGAAACAAATAAATTAGGTTTAAAATACATTCTTCATCGTTTGTGTACCCTCGCTGTTTTTTAGGTTTTCGACCGTAATCCCAATAATATCTCCAACTTCTTTTATATGTAAACTAACGAATTAACGATTATAGCGATATTATGGTTTTGTCTGCACATTTTTCGTTGTTGTTAGAGCGTGAACCATGAAAAGCCAAAACAAAACAATATATATATATATAAATTTTCCAGATAGCTTACTGTTTCTGCTTCTGGAAATGCAATATTATACGAAGGGCGACGTAAGCGAGCCGTGTATTGTCTATTTGATATTAACGTCAAAAAATAAAACGTTAAGTAGGCTTAGTGATTTTATAAATTCTATAATGTTATGATGCTATGAAGAAAATGATTCACTATTACGAGTTTGCAAATGTTTGAAATATTGGGGAATAAATGTTCAGATTTAACAGTAAAATATATAAAGTGCGATTAAATCTTTAAGAGATCTCAAGAAAATATGAGAAAATACGAGATTAGCCTGTCTACACTTTTTACATGACTTGTGCGGTAAATAACATTGGATGCAAACCGTACCTTGTGAATTTGACTTGTATGGACCCTTTACTAAAATCACCGCTAGGATAAATCTTGAAGAATCAGAAGATTAAAGTAAAGGATCATGGAGGTCGTATTTTATTTAAATAACAATTTCTCCATTTCTATGCAGGAAAGAATGCACTAACCAATCTCTGATCCCAGTTTCTTCACAGTAGAAAGTTAGCCATTGCTGAATTTTATCATCCTTAGCTTTTCCCAAGAAAATACCGTAAAATAATTCTTACTTTTTACGGATCTTGGAGAGTATTTCGCCCAAGAATTGAAACCATTTTGAAAAATAAAGATGATCCTTTACGAAGTATTCTATATTTCTGAAAAGTTTTCATATACATCATGTTGGATATACAAGTAAAGTAAAACCATAGTTGTTAACCTAACTGATTTTTAATTATTCTATGAATTCATTTCACGAATGAACTTAATTTTGGTTGGCAGTCAAACGTCGGTAAATTCCTTTGTGAGCCTCGACTGCACTTTTATGCCTGTTTGTTGGTTAAGCTTGATTTTGCAAAATTTATTTATTTCAGTTAGCTATGAAGTATGAAGTTAGGGTACAGTATGGGGTGGGGTGGGTGGTACTTATCCTGTTATTTTTGAATGAATGTACGCCAGTAATAACAAAGGTTTTAGGAATCTATAGTATATGACACAATACTCCATTTTCCTGAGGATTTTCCTGCGGTACCACCTAGTGGTATAATTTATTACCATCGGTTTTTAAGAAGTTCTGAACATTATGTGAATCATTCCTGTATAAAACCTTAGAAGGCGCTCTCTTCACTCGTTTCCTTTTCGTTTTATTTGCTTTTTTGTAAACTTTGTGACAATATCAATTAATATTATTGTCAAAAATTAGTATTTAGTAATTAGTTCGTAGTATTACTGCTAGATTTTTTTGTGTTGTAATAACATATTCGACCCGTGGTGGATCAACAGTAAGTCTGGGGACTCATAACACTAAAAATCGGATTTCGATACCCGTAATAAGCAGAACATAGAGTGTCCATTTTGTAGCGTTGCAGTTAACAACACAATACTGATTTGTTATTTTTTACAATTTTCCAGTTTTTGTATTCATACTCAGATTTTCATCAGAACTCATCTTCATGAGAGATACTAAGTCGAAGTGGCTATAACAGAGGGCTCTTACTTATTGAATTTACCTAATACATTACTCTAAAGTTGCTTCTTAGATCCAGCTAGCGAAGACCGTAGCTCTTATTAATTCATCTCACTAAGCAGAACTTATTTATTTCTGATTTCATTGTTCTTTATTTATCAATCTGGTATAATTTTCATTGTATATATATTTTTCACCTTAACTTAACTTTTGTGTATATGCTGTTACGTATTAGAATTTCAAATGGTCTGAAATTGAGTTAACTGCTAATTCCAATTTAGAAGTTAAATTGTGCTTTGGATTTGGTGTTTAAATATATGGCGATATATAGTCAGTTTATGATATTTGCCAACAAGATTGATACACAGTTTTCTTTTT
>NW_013666111.1:40447-53094 GCF_000517525.1 Limulus polyphemus | reverse complement strand
GCAAGTTGATTACGAGTTGATGGAGATATATCTCATTTAACGTGTAACTATCTAGCTTTGTTCTTTGCCACACACGCTGAGTTTCCACCGTTGAAGTTAAGTAATGTTTCCGTAAAAGTATTAATGACCGATGTGAATCCACTGAAGTTAAATGGTTTGTAATGTTCGAAACTTATAAATGTTCCTGGTCAAATATCTGAAGTTTTCCGATTGATAAGCGTTGTAACAATCACAGTTATAGCTTCCGAAGTTTATAGCACACTGACTATAGTTAACTAATACTAGATACATTATTTTTGGGCGCGTCGCATTGGTTATATTTATAGGCGTGTGGAAGGCTTTCTAGAAATTTCAGTTTTATGTAACAATACTGAGCTACATTTAAACGTTTACGTACAGACATATATTGTTGATTCTTACTCTTGAGAATCTTCTACAACTTTGGAGAATAGGCGGGAGTTTCGCAGTACATATTTAACAGTATAAGCTCTGAATGTTTCTAAATATAAACTTTTTTTTTTAAGTTAAGCACAAAGCTACACAATGGGCTATCTGTGCTCTGCCCACCACGGGTATCGAAACCCGGATTCTAGCGTTGTAAGTCCGCAGACATACCGCTGTGCTACTGGGGGGCAAATATAAACTTAATTTAAACAAACGCTGATATTAAAATAAATATATAATAATAAATTCATTACAATGCTAGTATTATTTCCGTGATCCAAAGTTTCTATACGACTATGCTGTTTATTGCGAGTGCTTCACAACGGGCTATCTGCACTCTGCCTATCGCAGGAATCGAACCCGAATTTTAATGTTATAAATTGAGATGCATGTTTGTATTATATTATTTGTTATATTAATAAAACGCTATTTTATCGCAACATTATAACCTTTATTTCATGTTTCCAAAGCTATATTACCATTAAAAATTTTTATTAAGAATATGGGCTACGCTATTGTATTGTATAGTTATGTCATGTACAACTTGTAAACAGAAACCGACGACATCAAGTTGATATAAATTCCGATGAAACATGACAATATATTCTATAAAACCTTCAGCGCTATACTCTCAACAGGCCCTTTACTAGTTTTTAGTATGAATAGAACTTCAATTGCTCTGTTAGTAATGACCAAAGGAAACTCGTAAAGTGCATGCTAAGAGCGACGTGTGTCAAATTTTCATATATTATATTGTTTCATTTTTCTTGAACTCACGCAATGATTGGAGTAGTTTCTGTATAAGAATATTTGTGCGTTGTGAAAGCAGCGGCAAACATCTTGAAAAATTATGGTTTTTCATGTTTACGATTATTGATGCTTTCAATTATTAGAAAGAAAGTACTAACACAAGTGTTGGAAATATTTTGTGCCATAAATATGAAAAATAGTTTAAGGCTTAACCAGTAACATGAAGAGAATGATTAAAGTATGCAGCACAGCCAGAAAGTTCTCGACTTTTTATTATGAACTTAAAAACAAAATCACGATGAAAACAAAAATAAACGTGCTTTCTAACAGATATCAAGTTTAATTATCAAAACACCCAAATACAATGAAGGACTCATTACAAACGGCGTATTGTTACAAAAGTGTTACATCCGGCGAAGAGTTTACATCGATTCCATGTAAAATAATGCGCCGAACTACTTCCGAATCTTTATAAGAAAAAATGGCAAAAAGACGTCCTGATTGGTCCACAGCTATCATGTACTCATCCTAACCTCCACCAAGATCAAATGATCCATATTAGATGTTTCAGTTGTCACTACAGGCTGCTGTAACATTCAAAAATAATTGTTTTAAATGTTTAAGATATCTTAATGAAAAATCATCAAAATTCTAAGTAAATAACGTGGTTTTTAAATTTATGCTTAGATTACTAATAATTCCCCCCTTGTTACTCAAGTTTAAAATGTCAGGTGGCTTAAATATTTAAAAAATGAATATTATTCCTTGTTCTTACATGATTACATATATTCAATTCAATAATTAGAAAAATAATAATAAAATTGGTCCGTGACGTCATGTATTCGTTCTTTATATTGTTGTCCATCGACTTATAATACCAAGTGAGGGCCCGGCATGACCAGGTGGTTAGGGCGCTCGACTCGTAATCTGAGGGTCGCGGGTTCGAATCCCCGTCACACCAAACATGCCAACTTCCGTCAACTAAATAAGATCAGGGAATTTGGGGGCATATCATCTGCTGATGGCGCCCCCATAACTCGCAACTAAAATATATATATATATATAACACCAAGTTCCAGCATAGGTTCAACGCAATGTTTTAAATCGTTCGGCTGGAAATAAGAATCGTGGCTGTATACGTTTATCGTACCATAGGTAACTACTGCTAATTGGGTATTTTCCCCCGCTAGGTTAGTTTTCAGTGGTGATTAAACAGAGGATGAAAAATGAGGTTTTAATTACTGTCTCGACAGATTTGCGATGCCGCTGGATTTCATTAAACCACGGACTAGTGGTTGTTTCACGGTTTACTCTAGCGGATTTTAAGAGCAGTGACGGTTGTCTTTTACTAAGTTCATTAAACACCATTTAAAATCCTATCGCTTTCACATTTTCTGCGAGCCAGCTTTGCTAAAACCTGAAATTTCGACCGTTGTGCTTAGTGATGATACGTATAGTGGTGAAATGTATTTTAAACACACGCACACACAAACGTGGACTTGTAATCACTTTAAAATGCTACAACAAAGGACTTTCACAGTTTTACGAAGTTTTGTATTGATAGTTTTTTCACATCTTTGGTGAATTAGACCAGCGTGCCACGTCATAAACGGCGCATAAAAAAATAAAACGTTAACGGCTGATTCATTCATTTCCAATCATTAGTCTTATTTACATATTCAAAAACAGCCTCTTTTTTTATTATAGGACACAGTAATAGAAAAATAAATGCCAACGCCAATCAAATATAAATTTATTCTCTTGCATATTCTGTTTGTAACTATTACGTCAGTCACTAGCGCTTTCAGAATAGACAAAAATGCATAAAATTGATGAATAATATCAAAGAAATTGATTATCAAGAAATGTGTTTTGTTTGCGCATAGTTAGATTACTTAAAACGCGTATTAGTGAAACTGATGCCTTCTAGTTTCCCAGAACGCATGACTGGGTGTTCACTTTTAATCAACAACTACGTTTGCTTGTTAGTTTTGTTTTTAGCCTAAATCCGTAAATCAAACCCCGAATTCTGGAGTTAGAAGCCCAAAAATGTACCGCTGCGCTACCAACGGACAGCAGCTATGTACAGGATGGCCATAATTTTGGTGTAAATATATAAATTGGATTTTTATTTATTGTCTTGTTTTTGTTGCCGTTGGTTTTCTTTTCTTTTCTGGCGTTTACATTGAGGCTATGTTAATTAGCATATGTTTTGATACCCCAACATATTATAATTAATTAAATTATTGCTGAATTACCATTCAAACTACCCGTCAGTTTTTTGATATATCAGCAGAGGCACCTGGCAACGCTGGATATAAAAAGTAACACTTTAAATGGGAGCGTGGGCCACCCCTTCCACTATTTTGAGCTGTTATGCTCGAACCGTTCATCCTATTTAAAAGTGCTTGTGCTATAAGCGGCATTAAATGTCACTTTAGTTCAACGTTGGCTTCACGTATTTTGCTAGTAACCCCCTCGCTCAACTGAGCCATTATTTTAATCATTAAAACGGTTAAAATTTAAATGACTACCAAATTTGGACTGTTCGTTCAATTGGCGAGAAAGGGAGGGTCTACCTGAGCTCATCTACCAAATTTCATCGAAATTTGTTTAGCCAGTTCCTCACAACAATTTGTAACACCAAACAGACATATACATATATATATATATATATACAGTAGGGTTTAACTAAAGACTGGTATAGTCTTGGATTGTGCAAATTGTCGTTTGAAGTCTAGTTAAAGGATTCTGTCACTGCAGGTGGTTGTTCTTTACTAAAATATTTGATGTATTTAGGTAGAAAAGATTATTGGAGATACAAGATGACCAAATAAAAATAGCCTGCAATAATATTTGATTTTAATATCAACCAATAGCCTTTCACGTTATTTTATACGAAATATACATAAAAGGGGTTACCACCAGAAAATGTACCAATACCAACCTTTTCTGTGGATCTCATCGAAAGTAGTAGAGTCACGTGACCCTAAATATGTATCGTGTATTGAGATTTATAAATATATAAAATAAATATTTTGATTTGATTGAGGTAACTTTAGAGAAAAGGCTAGTTACCAAGTTTTTATTTAAATAACATAAATTGATGTTAAGTAGCTACATTGACTCAATAAACGGCACTACCGGAAGCACTTTGCGGCCATGGGCGCGTTATAAGAGTGATATTTAAATTTGACTAAAGTAGCCTAAGAGTTGGTGGAAAGTACTGTTGACTAGTTGCCTTCCGTCTATCTTATCAGAGGCCCAGCATGGCCAGATGGTTAGGGCGTTCGACTCGCAATCTGCGGATTCGAATCCCCGTTACATCCAAACATGCTCGCCCTTTCAGCCGTGGGGGCGTTATAATGTGACGGCCAATCCCAGTTAAAAACATTAACTCTATTTCAGGAAGTAGATGGGACACATCGCAGTAAGAGAAATTTAGTAATAAAAATAAATACTCATACAAGAATGTGACACCATCGTCTTGCGTGCAAACCTCTGCATCAAATCTTTGGAAATTACCAAATTATCGATGTCTTCATGTCTACTAGAATTATTTTCATTCCAGTAAGTCCTTTTTTTTTAATAAGAAAAGAACAAATTTACAAAGAATAAATATAAACAAAGATTATTAGTATTTTTATAATTTTTATGTCAAATCAGAGCAGATGAAGGTGTACAAATTTAGATAAATTGAGTTAATTTATCAAGTTCGAAATACCGAACCTGAAGAAATTGAGAGTAACATTAAGCACGTGACATTACGTCTACAATATATATATATATATATATATATATTTTCAACACTAAAAGATAAGCACAGCAGCCCGGCATGGCCAGGTGGTTAAAGCGCTCGACTCGCAATCTGAGGGTCGCGGGTTCGAATCCCCGTTACACCAAACATGCTCGCCCTTTCAGCCGTGGGAGCGTTATAATGTGTCGGTCAATCCCACTATTCGTTGGTAAACGAGTAACCCAAGAGTTGGCGGTGGGTGGTGATGACTAACTGCCTTCCCTCTAGTCTTACACTGCTAAATTAGGGACGGCTAGCGCAGATAGCCCTCGTGTAGCTTTGCGCGAAATTCAAAAACAAACAAAAACAAACAAGAGCACAGCACAAAACAGTCTCTCTTTCCACCGCTTATTTTGACCTCTAACAGTTTCTCTTAACGATCTAAATTGTTGATTAGATTCGTTGGTTTCTTCTTAAGCACGAAGCTGCATAATGAACCATCCGAATTTTATCGTTATAAGCCCTCAAGTTTACCGCTGGTCATAAATGGAATAGAAAAGCTAGAAAAGTACATTAAATGAATTATCCGAGCAGCTATATCTTGGCACGTTAAAAACTATTTTCTAGGCTTGCTCTTTCACAGTTCTTAATCTTTGTTTTGTCCGTTATTTTCTACAGTAAAATGTAATCTAGTTGTAAAGAATGTATACATAGTTTCGGAGTGAAAAAAATGCAGTTGTGAAAGAAAACATAAATATAAAAAGCCTCACGTACTAAACTGGAAACTTTTGCTACCTTCTTATTTAAATAATAGTAATTTCTGAAAAAAAAATATTTATCGTCAACTTGAGACTACGTTATTTCCAAGCTGGCGAAGCTTTAAAAACCAATAGGAAACCCTTGTGGAGTTAACGATATTTTCTATCCCAAAATTTAGGCCTATTGGCTTCTAAACTGTAACTTTAAAGTATTATACTCTATATAGTATTTTATAAAATCGTTTGTTTCTTATCGTCTAGCCCAACTGACGATTTCAGGTGTTAAACGAAAGTTAGTGACTTGTGGGGGACAAAAGATAGATCTGAATTGATATTTTCATACGACACAAATTTTTAACCTGCATTGGACAATTAACAGGAATGTGGAAAAAAACGTCTGCACTTAGCGTAATTATTATCATAAAATTTAGGCTTATACATTTTCTTAACTTGCAGTTACATAAAATGATCACTTAGTCTTTATTTCTAGCAAGATTCGTTTTAAAATCCAAAAGTAAAGAAAAAATGAGTGCAAAATTTGCCGTAAATCTGAGGGCTTATAACGCTAAAAGTCGGATTTTGATAAATGTGATGGGCATAGAATAGATAGCCCGCTGTGTAGCTTTACACATAACAACAAACAAAGATTAATCTAAATCTAGCTATACACACACGTTTCATACACGTTTTTAACTATCTATTTGTGTGTGTGTGTCTTATCTGGATTGTAAGTTCATACACGTTTTTAACTATCTATTTTTGTGTGTCTTATCCGGATTGTACGTTCATACACGTTTTTAACTATCTATTTGTGTGTGTCTTATCCGGATTGTAAATTCATACACGTTTTTAACTATCTATTTTGTGTGTCTTATCTGGACTGTAAGTTCATACACGTTTTTAACTATCTATTTTTGTATGTCTTATCTGGACTGTAAGTTCATACACGTTTTTAACTATCTATTTTTGTGTGTCTTATCTGGACTGTAAGTTCATACACGTTTTTAACTATCTATTTTTGTATGTCTTATCTGGACTGTAAGTTCATACACGTTTTTAATCCATATGAGCAGCTAAAGCGGAAGTACGTCAATTTGGCGTATAATATCCACATCTACTGTATCCCTAGGACTTCACTTATCCCCAAGTTAACTATTGCGAGTCAACTGTTCCTCAAAACGTTAATCAATATGGAGAATGATATATTTAGTGACAGTATTACTTGTAAAAGAGTAGCCCAAGAGTTGACGATGGGTGGTGTTGGCTAGCTACCTTCCGTATAGTCTATCACTGCGAAATTAATGACGGCTTGTGCAGATAGCCCTCGTGCCCTTTTTGAGAATGACTGGATTATTTATTCTGTTTTTGATGAACAACGCAAAAAAAAAAAAAAGACTCAACTGGATTTCGTAACAGTCAAAAAGAAGGGTTTGTGTTTCACATCAGATTTTTTTGCAGAAAATAACTTCAATGTCAGAAACACGTCTCCAAAGAGCATATGAATTGTCGTCACTATCAGAGAAACTATCCACGCTGGTATATAAACAGTAGAACTTGCTTGTGTTCTATTTTTAAACCTAGTATGTTGATTTTAACTGTACTTTCCGCTGATCGATGACGATGATTCCAGTGAGAGTTTAAGTGTTAAGTGGAAGCTTGCTGTTATAGGTTATAAATCTTGTACTTTCGGAGTCCAAGTCAAGGTCATTGTTTGAACTGTTGGCGTATTTGATCTTTTTTAATCTATTGTACATATACATTATACAAATATATATCATCATACAAAAACCGTTCCACAATTAAAGATCAATTTAACAGCTCTTCATCATCCTTGACAGCTTCCCATGCCAACAATTATTCACCAACTTAACAAGTTTCTAGACCAAAACACCAGGGGAACAGTTATTCAATTGATTTTTTAATCCATCAAAATACATATCCAAAATGACTCTTAATTAACAGTGTTTGACGTTATTCCAAAGTATATTTTGTTACTGGAATCTTATTTAATAGCACCTTTATCCTATATAATCAATTCCACTACTCTTATCTAACTTGAAAAGTTAATTGTGTAAATTCTTGTATCTTCTTCAAAGTTTTGCGTTGTATTAAATATTTATTAAAAATGGACTAGATCAAGATGAAAACCAATGATTTTCTTGCTCAAACCAAGAAGTTTCATACTAATCAATACAAAAATCCTGACGGACAAAAGACGCGGTAAAGCTGTGAAGAAAGAGGAACAAAAGAAGTAACGTATTAAGGCATGGTACATAAAGTCTCAACTAATGTTAGGCCTAAGACACGTGGACTTATAGATTTCGGTGTCTGCGATTAGAATTATTTTATATTATTCTAGAAATCCTGTATTTAAAGAAGTACTGTTGCAATAAAGATACTAATTTGACCGCAAATGTTTTGCGGGTCTCTGCTAGTTATTCCTTGCCTATTCTTCTTCTAACTGGTCAACCGTAGGGACATGGGTTTCGCATTAGGACAGCCAAGCCTCGTATACACTATAACATCACTTGTCCTGAGAATGCTGTAGCAAGGCCCTATATAACTGAACAAATTGATTATTGTTAGGATTTCACTTGTGTGCCAAGATTTCTACTTGAGTGTATGCAATGCCTTAAACACTTTAATTATTTCGTTTCTTTTTCTTCACAGCCTTACTGACCCTTTTGTCCGTTAGGGTCTTTGTATTGATTTGTTTTTCTATTGTTTTCTGGCATTATGTATTCAATAACAGAAAAGAAAGATATACTAGAAAATCATCTAACTGCAATTTTAAACATAAGAATGATAATTTACTAGTGATCACGTTCTTCATCACTTGTCACTTTATTGTTAGGTGCTTACTCGTTTGATCACTGCAGCTGGTGACGTTTGACCACTGGTGAGTTTAATCAATCGATATAACTTATTATAACTTCGGTATATACCTATAATGTTATACCTACGAAGGCTATAAAGAGTCATCTTCTTTCGTGTAACATTAAGCGTTTTGGTTTGTTTTGAATTTCGCGCAAAGATACACGAGGGCTATCTGTACTAGCCGTTCCTAATTTAGCACTTAAAGACTAGAGGGAAAACAACTAGTCATCATCACCCACTGCCAACTGGTGACATCAGTGACATGGTCTGAGTATATGAAAGTATATCACAATAATATATGTAACTGATATTTCTATATATTACGTTCAATGGAAACGTAGAGCTGTAGGCTGAGAAATGTTCCACCACCAATTGTATGAAAGATCAAGACACACGGTAGTGTGTCGCCAAAACAACGTGCAGAACCTACTGTGTGACCCCCTAGTAGCACAGCGGTATGTCTGAGGACTTATAACGCTAAAATCCGGATTTCGATACCCGTGGTGGGCAGAGCACAGATAGCCCATTGTGTAGCTTTGTGCTTAATTACAAACAAACAAACCTACTGTGTGTAGGTGTGATAGTTTTCTTTTCTTCTTTTTGTAGCTCAGACTGTGGTAATCCAAAAACAACACATGTTTTCAGTGAATGTGCTCTACTGGACCCTTACTTCACAACAACACATGTTTTCAGTGAATGTGCTCTACTGGAACCTTACTTCACAACAACACTTGTTTTCAGTGAATGTGTGGAACCTTACTTCACAACAACACATGTTTTCAGTGAATGTGCTCTACTGGACCCTTACTTCACAACAACACATGTTTTCAGTGAATGTGCTCTACTGGAACCTTACTTCACAAAAACACCTGTTTTCAGTGAATGTGTGGAACCTTACTTCACAACAATACATATTTTCAGTGAATGTGCTCTACTGGAACCTTACTTCACAACAACACCTGTTTTCAGTGAATGTGTGGAACCTTACTTCACAACAATACATATTTTCAGTGAATGAGCTCTACTGGAACCTTACTTCACAACAACACATATTTTCAGTGAATGTGCTCTACTGGAACCTTACTTCACAACAACACATGTTTTCAGTGAATGTGTGGAACCTTACTTCACAACAACACATATTTTCAGTGAATGTGCTCTACTGGAACCTTACTTCACAACAACACATGTTTTCAGTGAATGTGTGGAACCTTACTTTACAACAACACATGTTTTCAGTGAATCGAAAAAATGACGCTTATATTTATCTAAAATAAAATTAACACGTTATAATATATGCTTATTTTTTTGTATTTGTAGTTCAGTGACGATTCGTCTGCACTCTATCGGTGTAAATTGTTTGGTATAACAGGAATGTAATTTAGAATTAAAACACATATTGATTTTCTTCATGTAGACCAGTGTTTCTCAACCATTTTTTTGCTCGTGGCTCCCTTTTGAGTTTGATTTATCTCTGTGGCCCCACCCTTTGGAGACGCTGTTACTTAGGAAAAAGTTACTTCCACACTGTTAATTTCTAATATTATAATATTATTTTTACAGTGTTGTATTGTTTTTAAATATACTGTTTACTTATAAAAGTGAAAAATATTCTATTAATCATTTACATTTTATTCAATGTGATCCTGATGAATACCTGAAAGTTTTTGAATGTTCAGTTGCAGTGTGGTCAGTGATAAGCAATGATCACCTCTCTTCACAATATCAAAGCGGTTACGTATTTTTGATAGCAAATAAGTCACCCGACTAAAACCAGATTCAACCAGATAAGATGTGAGAAAAGAGATAAAATACAACTTTACCTTCTCCAAGAGCTGTGGAAACTTATTAGCTATTTCACTACTTATCCAGAAATAATGTTTGTCACGTTTGAATCTAACTTGGGTTGTTAAAATATTTTATTCGGCAGTGAAATTTCGGTGGCCCACTCAGAATTTACTGTGGCCCCCTAATTTTCCGTCATTCACGTGTGGCCCCTTAGAAACATGGCGTGGCCCACGTTGAGAACCACTGATGTAGCCTACAACACTTCTTTAAAGCTGCCTGAAAAATGTTTAAAAAATCTATGGTGACTAAGAGTAAACAACTAATGTTATTTATGCATAAAATATTCAGCTACGTTTTCAATAATTGTGAAACTTAATATTTTAAAATTCAAGGAAAAAATACAGCACTAAGATTTGTATAAACACACTTTTGAAAGCTTATATATTAAAACACAACAATAGTTAAGCTCTTTTATTATGGTTTTTACTCTTCTTTATCATTTCTACAGGTTTCGTGACTTCAAAATTCCCTCCTAAAGAAAACGTGCTTTAAGTAATGTAGATTATTTTCAAACTACAAAACAATAAAGAAAATAGCAGAGATATTTAGATTTTTATTAATAATTTATTTAATTGCAATTTCTGGAATGCAACATAGCTGGTGGAATGTAACATAGCTGGGGTGAATTCTAAATTGGGGAAACAGATAATATGATATTAAAGATGAATTTACATAAATTCAATTTTGGATTTCCCGAAAAAGTGCTACTGTCTGACAGCGAACACAATAATGAATGTACTGAGAACAAATTAAAAATTGTGAGAGAACTATACTTTTATGTGTCCCTTTTTTTTGAGCGTGTAATACGAAACACAACAAATTACGTTTTGAAAAATGTTTAATGAATTTTTGGCGCCACTTTAGATAGAAAGAGGACAGATGTAACAGTAGTTGAGTAAAATTGGTTGTAATTGTGCAACTGTTACAAATATTACTGGGAATCACAGAAAGAATAATAAACCGGATAAGAGGTTTCTATATAATCAAAACAGTAATACGTGTGTGCGTGCGCGGGAAGCTTTTCAAACATTATTAAACCGTGCAAAAATGAAATTAGGAGTAGGGAAGTACGGACGACTTCGTTAGGTGTGTATGGAAAGCTTTCTTAAACTTTTTTTTTGTGCTAATCGAAAGTAAAATTGGTTGTAGAGAATTACAGACGACGTCACCATATGCGTAAGGGAAGGGTTGGTGTAAATAGTACCACGTATCGAAATAGAAAAGGTATTTAGCGAATGGGTCTGCCATCGTTCAGAGATCCATCTCAGACAACAGCGTTATTGTGTTATAGTTTAGTGTGTGAATTTCTTCATTTATTTATAGACATTTAGAGTACTGGTACCGTCAACCTGTTAAGTTTTAATACTTGCACCCGATACACAGGTTTTGAAAACGTCTGTTTGTTTTTAAATTTCGCGCAAAGCTACACGAGGGCTATCTGCGCTAGCCGTTCCTAATTTAGTAGTGAAAGGTTAGAGGGAAGGCAGCTAGTCATCAACATTATAACGATCCCTCGGCTGAAAAGACGAACATGTTTAGTAGGACGGGGATTCGAACCCATGACCCTCAGATTGCAAGTCAAGCGTCGACCCCCCCCCCCCCCAACTGAATATCCCGTAACTCTTGCAGTTTCTTACGGTGTACTGTATACTGCTATCCACCAAAAAGTTCGATGATCGTGTATTAGCTGTTTGGTTACGACATAACGTTGCTACACCCCTGATCGATTACTCTGAATCGTATCTGCTGTTAATGTAACGACTCCTGGTCGTTGCGTTTGACAGCCACTGTCAACCGAATCTTCTGCATCAGTGCAACCCAATGTTGAGCAAACATTCGTGAAACCCTTTTAAAAACGAGATTACCCAAGAGCGAATAGTAAATGTCAAGTCTATAAGCCACTGGTCAGAATGTATACTTGTTTGTGTTTAGTCAAAAAAGAAAAAAAAGAATGTGTTTCCATAAGAATGGGACTGTTATTGCGAAAATCTTATGAACCCTGCGAGTTTGTGTTTTTTTGTTGTTGTTGTTTTTTTGTTTGTTTGTTTTTGCAATATTTTGAATTCGTTGCGTTATTTTATGCTTTAACCGAATATACTCCCAGTGGCACAGCGGTATGTCTGCGGATTTACAACGCTAGAAACCGGTTTTCGATACCGGTGGCGGGCAGAGCACAGACAGCCCATTATGCAGCTTTGTGCTTAACTACAAAGAAACAAACTAACTCAAATAGT
>NW_013666111.1:37584-39740 GCF_000517525.1 Limulus polyphemus | reverse complement strand
GATTATTTGGTTTGGGGGTATTTTTTTCCCTCTATTTGAATAAATTACTAAACTATTTTAAATGAATAGCTGATATAGTATGAAAATACCACTCGTTGGTGAACATTACAAACTAAACCAACTTCAATACGAGTTAAAACAAATATGGAATTTTCTTTTGAAAAAAAAAAAGAAGAAGAAAAGTCAACCATATACAATAAACGTACACCAGTAGTGTAGATGGCGTGTCGAACCATGCATCTATTCTCATTATATAGTATCCGTTAAGTATAATACATTTCCCAAGGTCATTACGTGATCTGCATCGTAACTGTGTTAAACTGCAGGTGTGGTATTGCGAATTTGATTGTATACAGCTGCATTAATGCAGCCATCATATTGATCGTTGTGAGATGTTCGGATGCTCAGATTTCCCTCATTCCTCATATTGTCTTGAATTGATTAGCTCTTCCACCATCCTTTTCAGTTCTTTAAGAGCCAGTCTATATGTAATACTTCCAGACAATTGACACTGTTTCGTGTTCTTGAGTAATACGAAGAACCTTTAAAAATCTTTGGCCGGAATCATGACATATATCTTTTTATTCATAACATCAAAAAATAGGATACCAACAAAAACACGTGGTGTTGATATTGGTGAGCTAAGACGCCAAGAAAATCACTCATGCTGGCCACTACGCCGAGAAGGAAAAAAAAACAATAAAATTGATTATTTTTGTGTTATTTGTAACTTTCTTTTTAATCGTCGTTGGAGTGCATTGACAATTCAATGGCAACTATCGACACGTATTTCAGAATTTAGCGTCTTTCCTTCATTTTATAAACGTGTCGCTCACCACATGTTTAAGATACGAATATGTTTATTTATTGAATATTTTACGTCGACATGCTCGCCCTTTCAGCCGTAAGGACATTATGATGTGACGGTCAATCCCAGTATTCGTTGATAAAAGAGTAGTCCATGAGTTGGCGGAGAGTGGTGATGTGATGACTAGCTGCCTTCCATCTGGTCTTTCACTGCTAAATTAGGGACGGCTAGCGTAGATAGCCCTCGTGTAGCTTTGCGCGAAATTCAAATCAAACGAAACCAAACTTTTACATGGCCCTTTCGTTCCCAATGTCTCGAAATTATTAGTTAACGGGATCATCTCTAACAGCTTAGGCGTTAAACCGCTGAACACTCTGCGCCGGTGCCTTCAGCTTTTAGAGCGTTAGAAGAGTGACAGTCAATCCCGTTATTCGATTCGAAGCCGGGCATTGTGACAGCGGAAGCTGCAGATTAGCTAACTTCTCTGATCGTGTTAAATAGGTCAGTATATATCATTCCGCTGCTAGAAAATATTCTCCTACAACCTGAGAATGCAGCCATCATCTTGATCGTTGTGAGATGTTCGGATGCTCAGATTTCCCTCATTCCTCGTATTGTCTTGAATTGATTATCTCTTCCACCATCCTTTTCAGTTCTTTAAGAGCCAGTCTATATGTAATACTTCCAGACAATTGACACTGTTCATAACATCTCGTACATTAGGACATCACAAAATGTGTTGAACGCTAAGTTCTTAAAACGAAACCCAAACTAAAATGAGTAGTTAAGAGTGCAGAAATGAGATATTTATGTATTTTTGTTTGTTTGTTTTGTAGTTAAGCACAAAGCTACACGATGGGCTATCTGTGCTCTGCCCACCACGAGTATCAGAACCGGTTTACAGCAGTGCGAGTCCGCAGACATACCGCTGTGCCACTGGAGGCATTTATTTAGTTACCAAAAATTGTTTTCTGCGTGATAGTCACAAATTTTGTAAAAGTATTCTGAGCAGACTTTTATCAAACCTAAAAACACGAAGTCCTGTGGACGTTAAAGAAGTTGTACAGTTTAACAAACATCTAGTTTTTATGTAGAATAAATAACGTATAAGATACTATTCTGTACCACTTAGGACAGCGTTATGCAATTTTGGCATGTTTTATGTATATGAAAAGATACAAAAGTGAAATAATAAATCGTGTAGCCAGAAGTGGAATATTTATAGAATTGGAAAACTATATATAAACTAGGAAAACATATTTTTAGGCTTCACCGTTCGAAACTATCGAAGAACGTGATGTTTTGGTTAAAACATAAACAAAAAACATACTATTTGAGTTAGTTTGTT
>NW_013666111.1:32561-36717 GCF_000517525.1 Limulus polyphemus | reverse complement strand
AGAGTCGTCATCTTTCGATGGACCTCAAACTTTTCCCACACGTAGAAAACGTTTCTCAGCACAATTTAAAAATACTTTCTTGTAAGTTTTACAACCATATTAGTTTGACATGGATTAGTATTGCAAACTATGATATCAACGGTAAGTTTACGGACTTACAACGCTAAAATTCAGGGTTCGATCCTCTGTAGTGGACAGAGCGCAGAGAGCCCATTGTGTAGCTTTGCATTCAAACCAAAATACATACAAACTATGATAATTATAACACATTTGATTGACTACTTAAATAATTAGGGTATTAACAGAGATTTACTTAATGACTGTAATACTTTGTATTACGTCTGACACGTGTTAAGTCGTAGATGTTAGAACGTCGTTAAGAATTTTCCAATTTTTATTGAATCTGTCAGTGTTTTTTTTGTATTAACAGAGATTTACTTAATGACTGTAATACTTTGTATTACGTCTGACACGTGTTAAGTCGTAGATGTTAGAACGTCGTTAAGAATTTTCCAATTTTTATTGAATCTGTCAGTGTTTTTTTTAAAAAAAACACACAGTAAATAATAAACTCACTTACAATTCAACTCAAATACGAAAACTTACATAAGAACAGGTTTATTTGGTATCCTCAAGTTAAACTCATTTCCCGAAAGAGTATGAGTTAGGTCCTTTTTTTTTATAGCGGGAGGATCCACAGGATAAGTCACAAAGTACTGCTTAATGTATCTGAACTAAAAAACAAAGAAACTGGACAGGATGTGTGATACAAAACGAAAACAATCTCTAATTATCTCAGACACATGTGCGTACCTGGGTTAAACACCGAACCGTCGCCTTTCAGTAAACTCGTGACTTGATTGACTGCTTCTCTTCCCTCATGATGTCTTCCCATCAATCAAAACGTCGAATTTACCTAGAACTCTTATATGACTGGTCATTTTTATTCAACATAAAGAAGTCCGTAACCTCGATATATCATCCCCCCCTCCAGTGAAGGACACTGCTGTCGTCTACATTTTTGCACAACGTGCAGCGTTAGAGCAGTAACGACCACAGGTGGAACGGGTGCTTTCTCTAGAAAACAATAAAAGAACAAAGACACCTGGAACGAAGTCAACGGTTTTCTGGACCACATTTTATGCGAAAACTGCATATGCCAATAACAAATAAAAAAAATGAAAATTTCCATATTAAAATGATAAAGTAGAAAATGCATGGTATGTCTGCATACCACACAACCTGCTATGATCTTTATACATAAGAATGACTAGTTTATCCCGTAAACCCGCAAGAGCTCAAAAAATAAGACGGGTTGTGTATCCCATAAATCTGCAGGCTCTCTGTACATAAGAACGGCTAGTGTATCCAGTAAACCTGCAAGATCCTTGTAGATAAGAACGGTTAGTTTGTCCCGTAAACCTATAACATCTCTGTACACAAGAATGGCTAGTTTATCCCGTAAACCTGCAGGATTTCTGTACATAAGAACATCTAGTTTATCCAGTAAACCTGCAAGAGCTCTGTACACAAGAATGGTTAGAATATCCCGTAAACCTACAAAATTTCTGTACATAAGTGCAGCTACTTTATCCAGTAAGTCTGTAGGAGAACATATCTATCAGTTGCTATAAGGAGAACGCAGTTGTCATCAGAATATATCTTTGGCTGTAATCAAAAGATCATTTTCAGCTATTATCAGATCATGGCTGTCAATTGTCATCAGGATAACACATCTAAGTTATTATCAGAAGAACATAACTTCCGTTGTTATCAGGAGAATATAGCTGCAAGTTATCATTAGGAGAATATATCACCAGTTTTCTGGATAATTATCAGGAAAATATAGCTGCTATTAATATATTTTCTCTTGATAGCAATTGACAGCTATGTTCTCCTGATAACAACTAATAGTTATGTTTTCCTGAAAATGATCATTAATAAGAACTTCCGAGTGAAAGTGAAGAGTAGTGTATAACAGTATGTTAATCACAATATATCTGTTATATGTTGTACCGACTTAAAGATATGTTCTCCTGATGACAACTGACAGCTATGTTGATTTTACAGATGTGCAAGTCTGTGTGTCAAGTCTGATGTCGGATATTTCATTAATAAAACGGCGACTTCCTTGTATTACTTTTTTTTTCAGAATGAAAGTTGAACACATTCTACATTTTCAACTGTAAGCGTATTATAGAAGTGGCAGTCAACTGAATTATCCAATTCAAAGAGCGGGACAAAGCACTTGTGTTGGCGGGTGCTGTTGTCTGGCTACCTTTTTTCTGGTCAATAGTTTAAAATTATGAACGGTTATACCCGAGTCTTAGGATCTCTGACCCGGCTGTTTATTGCACTTGCGTGTAAGGTGACATTCAAACGAAAATTCCAGTTCCAGAATGAAGGAAGACTGCCCATTTTTAACGATAAATTGACCAATCATATAGTTAGAAACAGCGCAATAAAATGATCTGAGTTAAGAAACAGATAGAAGCACAAGATATTTACCCTGCTAAATTTTGCTCATAACGCATCTAGACATGATAAACTGCAACCAAACAGGGTTTATTTACACGTGCTTAGCAAGCAAGTAAAAATTTGAAGTTAATTACAAACATTCTGCCGATCAATAAATAATTAAAACTGTGGTCAGGATCAGATAACAGATTTAGGTTTGGGGGAGTCAGTCCAGTCGACTTTCGCTTATCAACGGCATTAGAAGTCTTGAAAAACTTTGCCATTAATAAACACCTAGGATTAGTAAACTTGAAAAATGTTAGAGATGCAGTAGAAGATTAGACAGCTCTAAGCCTAGAAAAATCAATAGACCCAAAGCTGAAGAGCGGATTTTTATTTTCTGGTATAAGTGCTATAGTCTGCAAATTCCTGTGATTTATCCTTTCTTAACATTTTTCTATTGCGTGAATTCTGTTTAGATAGGAAATCTTTGCTTTATCTCCGGATATACGAGAGGCGAAAAGCAAAGAAAATTGAGACTTAGGCTGAACTCGGCTTCTTCAGTAGAAAAACCAACAATCAACATTTCTACCGAGAAATATACTTTCTCAATCTTGCAAGACAAACACCAGGCTTTTTTCAAAACATACTTTCCACAGCTGAATATCATAACACCAAACAAATAGAGGATCATGTCTTATTACTTCAGGAGCTTAGTCGGTTTCAGATTTTTTTTTCACGACTAGTTCTTCACAATTAATGGTTCTCAGGTATTAACTGTGTAAACAAAGTAATCTTAGCTGTAAGTTGTTTTTAAGCTGTATTTTGATGTCACAGGAAGCAGTGGATTAGTTTCATAATTTTTTTGCAAATAAAATGACAAAACCTTTATAGATGTCAACTAGATAGAAAATATACTTTCCGTCGGTGATCTGAGCCTGGCAAGTGATTCCTATCAAGATTAGTATCATTAGGTTCGATGTTTGAACACAGATAACATGAGCTTATTTGATAAAGATAGATTAAGCTCATTTATATCCCAAGAAATGCCATTTCTTGGTCTCTTTCCAAATTATTCGCTGTAAACCAAAAGTTAAATCTACTACACCACGAGTTCTAACATCTTGAGCTGAAAGCTGAGCTGTAGACTCTGAATTCAAAACGCCTTTTTTCACTTGCAATACTTTTGTAGATCCTGAATTCAAAACTCAGTGTCTTACAAGGCAGTTGTAGGCCCTGAATTCAAAACGCCTTTTTCACTTGCAATACTTTTGTAGATACTGAATTCAAAACTCAGTGTCTTACAAGGCAGTTGTAGGCCCTGAATTCAAAACTCAGTGTCTTACAAGGCAGTTGTAGACCCTGAATTCAAAACGCCTTTTTCACTTGCAATACTTTTGTAGATACTGAATTCAAAACTCAGTGTCTTACAAGGCAGTTGTAGGCTCTGAATTCAAAACGCCTTTTTCACTTGCAATACTTTTGTAGATCCTGAATTCAAAACTCAGTGTCTTACAAGGCAGTTGTAGGCTCTGAATTCAAAACGCCTTTTTCACTTGCAATACTTTTGTAGATACTGAATTCAAAACTTTGTGTCTTACAAGGCAGTTGTAGGCCCTGAATTCAAAACGCCTTTTTCACTTGCAATACTTTTGTAGATACTGAATTCAAAACTCAGTGTCTTACAAGGCAGTTGTAG
>NW_013666111.1:25027-31993 GCF_000517525.1 Limulus polyphemus | reverse complement strand
TCAAAACTCAGTGTCTTACAAGGCAGTTGTAGGCCCTGAATTCAAAACGCCTTTTTCACTTGCAATACTTTTGTAGATACTGAATTCAAAACTTTGTGTCTTACAAGGCAGTTGTAGACCCTGAATTCAAAACGCCTTTTCACTTGCAATACTTTTGTAGATACTGAATTCAAAACTTTGTGTCTTACAAGGCAGTTGTAGGCCCTGAATTCCAAATACCCGTTCTTCTTAAAAGACAATTGTAAACCCTAAATTCAAAACACCCTTTCTGCTAGCAAAACGGTTGCAGACCCTGAATTGAAAATACCCTTTGTTCTTAAAAGACATTTGTAGACTCTGAACTCAAAAGGCCCTGTCCTTTTACAAGTCAGTTGTAGACCCTGAATTCAAAATGTTTTCCTCTTACAAGATAGCTGTAGACCCTGAATTCAAAATGTGTTTTCCTCTTACAAGACAGTTGTAGACCCTGAATTCAAAATGTGTTTTCCTCTTACAAGATAGCTGTAGACCTTAAATTCAAAACTCGTTTTCCTTTTACAAGACGAACGTCAAATGTTATATGTTAACGTCCAATAGAAAGTTTGGTACGTCAGCAACAATACCGTGATTGTCTATGTCGCAGAATTGTTCAACTACGAGAATCAGATGAAGCACCTTACACACACACATGGACAAATCTTAAGTTTCGATACCCGTGGTGGATAGAGCACAGATGGCACTTTGTGTAGCTTTGTGCTTATTAACAAACAACAGCAACAACCTTTATAGAAACTTTTAACTTTGCTTCTAGAAGTATTAGTTTGAACTATCTGCGCTGTGCCTACCACAGGGATTGAACGTTATAAACCCTCAAGCTTGCCAGAAACTAAGTGTGAAAAATCTAAACGCTACATTATTTCTTGTCTACAAATTACTCCACAAATGTTTAAACTTGAAGCTATAAATTTCAAATCTCTTTTCCAACAGCTGTCGAATCAAAATAAGTAAACTTTGTTGGAGTGGACATTGGTTCCAGACATCTTTGCCAAGTAAGTGTTCTGCCCTCAACATCCACCAAAAGGTTTTGCCCAGCTCTTGAAACTTGATCATCTCTAGTATTGACAAATAGTCTGCTTTCAAGTAGACATATCCATAACACGTTTTGAAGGGTTTACTTTGATGGATTGTTTCAGCCTTTTTAAGAACCCTTTTTACGTTTGCTTTTGTTTTTATCTAAATAGGAAAATATGTTACGACACCTACAAAATGCTTAGACCAACATGAACGTATTTTACATTCTACACATTTAACAGCTGAAATCACGTTTCCTTTATGATGAGAAAATTGTGTAGTATAAACGTAAAACAATACCTTAATCTAGTACAACCGAACAATGTAAAGACCGTATACTACAGTGAAATGATATTAAAGGTATCAAAAACTCCGTAGGTAATTTGGTGGCAAAAGTAATTCCAGCATGATGGCAACAACATCATAAACATTTGAGTAACTGCGACATCTGGAAATCTTAAACGAGTTGAGCTTTATGACTACTGTTCAAGATGAATGCACGATACGAACTATCGCCTTAGGGTTTGTGCTGTTCGTACGCCATGTCGTAAATATCAGCTATATAGATTATTGAATTTATTTTACGTTTGCTACAGAAACCAGTCGAGTAGTTTTATTACGTGACCTTGTAGGAAAATCTCTAGATAAGAACAGTTTATTATCCAACCGCTGGAGTTGGATAAAGACTATGTATGGTAAGTTAATATAAATAAATAGATAAAATAAAATAATTAAATAAAAATTTTGTTCTGTTGACTGGTCGTTAGTAATGGTATTTTAAACGTGAACTGCACATTTTCAGCACATTGGGTAAAAAGGTCAGAATCGTTTAAGGTACAGTCGTTGTCATTCCTAAATTTGAGCTACTGACTAGACGGAAGGCAGCCAGTCAGCAACACCCGCCGCCACAAGGGCTTTGTCTGGTTTTGAACCGAATAACGCTCTTATAAAACACACACACAGCTATAAGTGCGTAGCTTTTTCAGCGGAATCACGGCGTGAACTTTAAACCTTACGAAATGCAGCCCAGCACGCTAACCATTAGGCCACGCATATATGAATATATTGGATAGATTAATCATTTTTACCAAAGCTGACGTCAGAGGAGACAAACAGCTCATTCGGTTGATAATTAAAGAGTCACAGTTAATATCATACGAATATATTTTTAAAATCCTTAGAGCAAGAAAACACACAGTCAATATTCAACATGTTAAAACAAGTACTTGGATTCCAACGTTAAAGCTAACCCTTTGCTGCTACAGGATTAACACTAATCTTTCTCTTACCTGTGGTTCTGTTCTTTGTTTGATTGTAGTTAAGCACAAAGCTACACAATGGGCAATTCTTGCTGTACCCACCACGGGCATCGAAACTTGAGTTTTAATGTTGTAAGCTTTCAGACTTATCGCTGAGCCACCGGGTGGGGGTGGGAAGCACCTATGGTTCATTTCAAATCATTCAATTCTACTATTAAAACAATTAACAAGTAAAATTCCACCCAGTATACAAAATGTTAATCTATAGTTAAAACTGTGAAAGATTTTCAAAACTGTGGCTCTATTGGCATGACGTATTGTAGCTGTTTTGGCTTTTTATTTGGCATGACGTTTGTTTTCTCGCATGAGCTCTTTACATATACACGTTTCAAACCACACGAAACACTTTAATTCACCTGGAAAATAATTCAGTTGATAAACATGGTATCTAACGCCATGGGCTGGTGAAGCCTAATCTATCGATCGATAGTTTATGTAATATTACTTCACAATATGTTTTACAAATCTTTTTTCACTGGCCTTATAGTACAGGTTTCTAGTAATAATAAGTATATCGTCCCCCAACAATATTGGATGATGAACTTGGATATACTGTACCCTGATGATATTGGATAATGAACTTGGAAAACCGAAATAACATTTTTTATGTCCTGAAAAACAAAACCAATATTTAAGTTGATTTTACCACTAAGGTATATATATATATATGAAACAAGTCGGATTTTATACACACAGAATGATTTCGAGTTAACATGCTGTCTAATTAATGAAAATCCAAATGCCTGGATTATAAAGTTAACCTTGGTTCAAGCCTAATTTCTTTGCCTGATATCTTGTTTTACACGATCTTTAATACTCTCAGCTTGTGTCTGCGTTGTTTTTACTTTAGCAATGCATGTTCTGCTTTGGTTCTTGATACCAAATCCGGATAACATCTTGTTCCTCATTCTGATGCTAACGGATAAAAGATAACATTTTAGCCTTTAATCCTCAAATGACCAACTTGTTTCGTTAGCGTTCACTTCGGATGAGATCCACATACATACATACATACTGTAGACAAATTTGAAAGTGTTATTAAAGCTGTGCCCTCCAAGTTAGTAATGGATACATTGAAGTTGAGTAAGCGAAAAGTAACTAGGGTCTTGTCTCATGCTATAATAATATGTTGGTTGAAAAGCTGAGAGCTAGAACCTTTTTAATATTTACATACACAACTACTAATAGAAACATAGTGTGTTCAGTTTACCGTAACGATGCTTTTGAAATTGAACTTTATTCTGTAGACTTAATTGGTTGTCCAAATGAGTCTGCAAAGTCTTTATTTAACAAGACATGAAAAAGAGAATGTTCCTTCAAAAAACTGGGTTGGATTTTATAGTCATACAACAAATTATGGAGCTTAATTATTCAGTTTAGTCTGTGACCAAAGAAAAATTTTCATGGATTTGTATTATCAAATGTAATTGCCTTATGATTCATTTAACTGCTTCGAGTGTTTTCCGAACAGTCTTGAAGTTGTTCTAAGAGGCATGTATAACATTTTTGTTTTAGTGTTAAACAGTAACAGCTTTTAAAGGATTTTTTTTTAATTTTAAAAATGTTAAATGCATAAGATTCTGGAGTCTGGTTAGTCCAGATGGTTGTCTGTAAATCAATGTGTGAATAGGCTGTTTGAGCAGTAGGTTGCATTGTAATTATATTACACCTTCACTAGTCTTTGAAGATCCTACACATAATAATAATAATACACTTGGTCTTTCCAAGTTACACAATCCGTTCATAAAGCTTTTGCTTGAGTTTATGAGTTCTACATTGAGAATTCTCATTTCATTTAACATTCTCTTCCGCAGGCTATGTGTAGAAATAGAGAAACTAATCAAAACATTTACTGCAAACTTCATGAATATGAGATTTAGTAAATGGGTTAATGACATTATGCTTATCTATAAAATGAAATAGAGTATTTGCCTATGGACAATTAATATCTGGGTATCTTAGCAGAGCCAACGCTGACATATCTGAAAACAAATGATGCAAATATGAACCATGAAGAAAACCATCAGGAGAGATACCTTCAAAAAAGTCGTATGTGCAATAAAACAGATATTCTGGTTTGATGGTATAATCTTCGAGCACGCCAAGATTATGGGTCGTACGAATGCTCAAATTTATAGGAAAATAAAGCTTAATCAACGTTTTCAAAGATCAGGTTCTTCCAGACTGGCCAGTTGATGAACAGTTGAGAATTCAAAGTGGACATTGGTTACTTCTACTTGAAAACTTCTTATATATATCCTCCATTTACGCTTTCCTGGTACATTGCAATTTTCCAGTTCACTAAACGTAATGCAAGTGTTTCTCTTTCTTTTTCAATATTGTCGCTGGACGCTTGTTCAGCATTAAGAAAGAAGTAAAAACAAATAAACGAAACAGATCGGTATCGTCAATACTAACAACAACCATCTGGTATCGTTATGGGTTAAAAAGTACCGCCACGTGTTCCTGAGGTAGATGCTCATAAACAACCATTAGGTGTCGTTATAGGTTAAAAAATATCAGCACGTGTTCTTGAGGTTGATGCTTATAAACAACCATCTGGTGCCGTTATGGGTTAAAAAGTACCGCCACGTGTTCCTGAGGTAGATGCTCATAAACAACCATCAAGTGTCGTTATGGGTTAAAAAATATTAGCACGTGTTCTTGAAGTAGATGCTCATAAACAACCATCAGGTGTCGTTATGGGTTGAAAAGTACTGGCACGTGTTCTTGAGGTAGATGCTCATAAACAACCATCAGGTGCCGTTATGGGTTGAAAAGTACCGGCACGTGTTCTTGAGGTAAATGCTCATAAACAACCATCAGGTGTCGTTATGGGTTAAAAATTACCGGCACGTGTTCTTGAGGTAGATGCTCATAAACAACCATTAGGTGTCGTTATGGGTTAAAAAATATCAGCACGTGTTCTTGAGGTTGATGCTTATAAACAACCATCTGGTACCGTTATGGGTTGAAAAGTATCAGCACGTGTTCTTGAGGTAGATGCTCATAAACAATCATGAGGTGTCGTTATGGGTTAAAAAGTACCGGCACGTGTTCTTGAGGTAGATGCTCATAAAAAAACATCAGGTGTCGTTATGGGTTGAAAAGTATCAGCACGTGTTCTTGAGGTAGATACTCATAAACAACCATCAGGTGTCGTTATGGGTTGAAAAGTACCGGCACGTGTTCTTGAGGTAGATGCTCATAAACAACCATCAGGTGTCGTTATGGGTTAAAAGGTACCGGCACGTATTCTTGAGGTAGATGCTCAATAACAACCATCAGGTGTCGTTATGGGTTAAAAAGTATTAGCACGTGTTCTTAAGCTCATGTGAAGAAAAGATTCGAACATTTATAAAACGAATGCTACTGCTATTGAGTATCCCGACACCCCTAAATAAAACAGTTTTGATATATTTACTTATTGACTGATTTTTAATTCTATGGTGAATATGTTCTTTACAGATAAATATGTTATGTTAGAAACCTTGTTTTAATGCAAAGTAAAAGTTGGGGTTTCCGCATTTATATATATATGAGATAATTTGCAATTGATACTAAAGATGTACAATTTTACTGTTTACGATTTAACTATCCTTTCTTATGGATATTATTTTATAATTCCATAGAAAATGTGTTGTTTTATTTATTTTTTTCTTTTATGAAAAAATACATATTTATTGATGAAACTTTGTTTCTTTTAATGCTGTGTAAATTTAAGTTTTCTTCATATACAATAACACTTGCAATTAGGACTAAAAATAGCTGACTGTAGTATTTATGATTTAACTTGATATTTTGTGTATGCCCCTTTGTAATTGTCGTTAGTTTTTAATTTATCTTTTCTCATAGTTGGTGATAAAAATTAATCAAACAGGTGTTACTGGTAATAAAACAGAGAAAATGCTAGAAATGTATTAAAATAAAAAGTTGTTTTGAATAAACTGTAGTAGCTTTAAGACTTGTTCCGGGATAACAAGTTGATTTTCTATGATTTTTATGCAAAGCGCTAGGATTAAATCTTGAGTGGGCCCCCCAGTGGCACAGCGGAACGTCTGCGGACTTACAACGCTAGAAACCGGGTTTCGATACCCGTGGTGGGCAGAGCACAGATAGCCCATTGTGTAGCTTTGTGCTTAATTACAAACAAACAAACAAAATCTTGAGTGGACACATTAGTTTATCACACGTAAAAAAAGTGCGCCAGCTCACGGATAGAAACGAATTACGGAATACTTCGCTTAAACTTACAGGATAAAAAGAAACAAAACTTGGATTTGATTAATCTGTAGTATCCTTATTATATATAATCACTGTTAAAATCATTTAAAGGAAAATGAAGAAGGATTCTAATTGAAAGGAAGTGACCAGTTCTACAAATGTATCAAATGGGATGACGAATGATGCCTAACCAAACGGGTCTAAATAGAGTACGCAGCTCAAAGTACTTTCTTTCCTTCTAAAAACGATTCTACTCTCATGCCATACGTTTACCATTTCAATTACGTAATGCATGTAAAATTTATGACAAAGAATGGCCGGCATGGCCAGGTGGTTAGGGCGGCTCGACTCGCAATCTGAAAAGTCGCGGGTT
>NW_013666111.1:17233-24027 GCF_000517525.1 Limulus polyphemus | reverse complement strand
ATGATGACTAGCTGCCTTCCCTCTAGTCTTACACTGTCTAAATTAGGGACGGCTAGCGCAGATTAGCCCTCGTGTAGCTTTGCGCGAAAATTCAAAACAAATGGCAAATAAATTAACATATAATTCATCAATTCAAAATCTTCCTATTGCTACCCAAATCCGGTTAGTCTCGCGAGCTCTACTGGACGTAATCCAACGTTGCTCAACCAAATAATAAATAAAATTATAAATTGCTGCTCGATGATGAACCATTGATAAATAAACATAAAACTGTGGAGTAACGACAGGAAAAAGTAGGAGTTGAATAATATTAATTATGAATAAATCGTCTGAATCGGTAAACTGAAATCGACGAAGCGAATGTCAATGAGATTATTAAAGGAAGTTGGCGCAGTCTTTCAACCCACGAGTGTTAAATGATGCAAACACGCGGTAAGATTCGTATTTATCACAACGCCTGGGCATATATTCTAATAGATATATCACTATGGCACTTTCAGAGAGCCTTTAAAGTTATCGATTTGATAACAACAACAAAAAAAGACACTGGAATTGTTTGTGCCGCCAGAGAAGACGTATTGTGATATGGCGTAATAGTATTAAAGAGAAATTCATAGAGGCTTACAAAATCAGAGACACCATATTTTAAGAGACTCCAAGCGACGTTTGGCCGAAGTATTAATGTTATCCGCGCCTACACTGACGTTAAAAAAACAAATCGTATTATTTCCAACTTCCACTAAACAGAATCAAAAGATAATTTTAGTTATAATAAGTATAAAAGTTTTCTAGTGGGAAAAAACGTCGTCTGATCATTGAAATGCTACGATGATAAAGATATTGGTACAAATTAGTCTTTAAAGAAAATATGTACTGTTTTTACACACTAGTGTCGTTTAGGAGTCGCCAGGGGATGTAGTTCCAGGCTCTAGGGCACTGCTTGCAAAGTTTTGGAGAATTACTGGAAATTCTAACTCTGCGAAAAGGTCAGACTGTGAAAAACCAGCTAGCGGCCACTGTTATCTAATTTCGCGCAAAGTTCAGACTGTCAGAAACTAGCTAGCGGCCATTGTTATCTAATTCTGCGCAAAGGTCAGACTAGGGAATCAGCTAGTGGCTATTGTTATTTAATTCAGTGCAAAGGTCAGACTGTGAGCAACCAGCTAGAGGCTATTGTTATCTAATTCCGCGCAAAGGTCAGACTGTGAGGAATCTGCTAGAAGCCATTGTTATCTAATTCCGCGCAAAGGTCAAACTGTGAGAAATCAGTTAGCAACCGCTGTTAGCTCCCTTCTAACCTAGCATTCACGGTACAACACATCAATGTCCAAGGTGGTCTTGTTAGCTCCCTTCTCGCCTAACATTCACGGTACAACACATCAATGTCCAAGGTGGTCTTGTTAGTTCCCTTCTCATCTAAAATTCACGGTACAGCACATCAATATCCAAGGTGGTCTTGATCCCAAGGGGCACGAAATCGAAGACATAATCACAGAAACATATTAGTAATTACAGAAACAATGCTTAATAAATCAAGTATTCTTAAATTATTTAGATACACGCCAATCAGAGTGGACAGATTAAATGAAAATGACCCATATAGGGTATAACTCTATTATATCGGTCACATAGTTAATGACTGATACATCTATTGAATGTATAGCAATAGATGCCCACTTAACAAATAATAAATGCATCACAATAGCAGGTATTTATCATTCTCCTACAAGAACTATTGATATAGATCTATTAGCCAAACTATACTATTAACTACAAGCAAACAGTGTAATTACCCGCGAAATTCATGAATCCTAATCTTGTGGTGTAAATCACTTAGCATTTAACCGAAAATAAATATACTATCAACGAGGGAGGGAAGAGGTCTTCGTAGCACCTGACCCTCCCAGGTTGCACAAACACGACCATAAACCAATTAGTCGAGAAGAAGCAGTCGTTGATAAGTAATTCCGTGCAAGAGTCAGACTGAGGAATCAGCTAGCAGGGACTGTTAGCCAACTAACCAGCTAAGCCAAACTGTTCGCCACCGGTAACCAAAAAGAAAAAGTAACGCAGAAAAATGCAGATACAAAGCTGCAAATAGCATTTCATTTAAGTATTTGACTTCACCAGTATCTGATTTTGGTGAACTGGCGCCACTGTTCTTTTAGTTCGGTAGTTTTGTAAAGCAATATCATAAAGTTGACCCGTAAAATCTCTGTCTGATGGACCTTACTACAGAAGATTGCTGTATTTTACAGTTCAACGTATGATACTTATTATGAACTGTATTAGTTTAAACACGAGCGTCAAAATACTGTTCGAGACGTCCTCTTTGTTGGTCGGATTCGAATCCCCGTCCCACCAAACATGCTCGCCCTTTCAGCCGTTGGGACATTATAATGTAACAGTCAGTCCCACTATTCGTTGGTAAACGAGTACCCCAAGAATTAGCTGCCTTCACTCTAGTCTTTCATTGCTAAATTCGGGACGGCTAGCGCAGATAGCCCTCGTGTAGCTTTGCGCGAAATTCGAACTAAACCAAACCTTTGTTGGTATTATTGTAACAGCAAACCACAATGGTAATCATTGTCGTAACAGCAAAACAGGGTGATAAGTATTGTTGTAACAGTAAATTTACATATGTGTATCAAATCATGATTATTTCGTTGATGCCTTAGTAGGAATAACATATATTTACATTAGGAGCAATTTGGACAGTATTGGTATTTTCTAGTTTCTCTGATATCTACACCTCATTACTATCCTCTCAAAATAAATCCCAACTAAAATAAAAAAAAGATAACTAAGTAAACATCATACCCTTTTAAAAAATATGTTTGAAACATGATAAAATCGTCCTTAACACTATCGGAATAGAACAAGAATTCATAAACTCTAGACAGATTCTAAGAAAAGGAAACATCGTGTTTACGTTTGGATGAATGGGTGAGATGGGCATTTTATGGAGATTCTAAAACTGACTTATATGGATGTCAGTTCAATCCGGTCGACCAACTTCAAAGAGATTGTGACAGTATTTCAGATTGGCACGAATAATGTATGAAGACAAAAGCTTTAAACGTGAAATAAAACACACACCAACTTCTTGAGGCGTGTCAGTCAGCTATTGGTGTATTTACAGAGATGTTGATATGACTGAAAAAAAATTGCATTTTAAACATATTAAATCTGAAAATTAACTTTTCAATGTAGCTAATGATTTGCAAGACCGATCATTCCTTGAAGAATCGTGTTTTTGAAAATTTGTGGTGTTTATGCAAAACGTTTTGGATATACGTATATTTTCAGGTTAAAAGTACCTGTATATTCTTTGATGTGCTAATTTTATCAAAGATTTGGGGATAAACTCAGTCCTGTGATATATCTATTTAAGGATTTGAATTTTTTAACCGAACGGTTTTTTTTACGACTCATTTAATTAATTTTTTTACTTTGTTTTTTATTTGCCTTAATTTAGGGTATACACAGATCATCGAAACATTTTAACAATAAATCTATATGCAATATTTACTGTGTCTGTGTCGTTGACAGAATACAGTTGATATACATTTAGCATAATAATAGCAAAATTATAGAAAAATTTTTTCACAAAACCTCTCTTAATATCACATTAGTCTTACTGCCTAAGTCTTACTGGTCATTGAAGGTGTATAAAATACAAAATACTAACATAATAGTTTAAATGTTAATATATTGCAGAAAAAGATCGCGAGACATGGAAAAGTATTGGAAAAAAGTCACAATACATATCTATAACAAAAACTTGTTTTGTTTGCTACGCTTCGGGCGTATGCCCTTCCTCAAGCTCAGCTACTAAAAATACGCTTTATAAAAAACGTTTAGAATTTACTTATAAATACACGTCATAGGAAATTGAGCCAATGAGAAGAACAGAACGCGAGGAGCGTATACAACTAAGACATATGGAATAAAACTATATATTTATTTATTTTATTTTTCACCAGAAGTAAAATTTAGATTAGCCCTACTCTCTGTTGTGGGCTGCAATTTCGCCTATTCAAGGCTCATCAGCATAGTTTGGGTCAGAAAACCAAATGTTACGACAGCGGAAGTCACGTGACGCTAGTAACACGTCATGAGCTTCTAGAAAATTCATGTCCCTTCTTGAAGCCTCGAGTGTTTACTAGATGTGCGGTACTCTTGTATATAAGACCGCCAAGAAGTGACGGCAACAATGAAAGGGAATTGAATTGCAGACAGAGATAGAGACGACAATTGAGTCAAGCGCGTGAATCGTTCGTTCGTTGTGAATTATAGCGTTTATTTAAGTTATAGCGTGACTGTGGAAATTAAGTGTATTGCAAAGTTGTATTGAGAAAGAATAAACTAGTTTTATTTAAGAAAGAACTTGTATCGCTAAACTTTCTTCGGAAAGAATTTTTACGGAAAAAAAACAGACGAACAGAGACGTAACACAAAGAAATACCATTAGGCCTGTTATAATGGTGGAGTGTATATAATATCTATGGTGTTTTGAGTCCGTTTTACTTATTGAATTAGGTTACAATATGGTGAAATAAAATTGACTCAAAACCCCATAGAAATAAACCATTGTTGTGTTGTTGGTTGTTGGCTTTGCCATTCAACAATTAAATGTTGTTTTTATACACCTATGTGGGGAAAATTGCAGTTAATTTGAATTTTATAATAATTTTTACACGCTTATGAGTTTCCAATAGCTCGCGGGCTTATGCGTTTAAACCGTAACTTTTAAAGTACTATATTGTATATACATATATTTATATATAAATAGCGTTTCAGAGACATATGTTTCTTATCTATCGTCCAGCCAAACTGATAAGTTCTGGTATTGAACGAAAAGCTTCTTGACCAGCGACTTTGGAGAGACAAAAGATAGATCTGAAATACACTTTCACACGCCTTTGATTTCAAGCCATAATGACTATAAGAATCCTTACATAAAAATTTGGACGAGAAAATTCAGAATAAAACTATACAGTTACATATATAAATCAACAGTATAATATAATAGAGATAACTGAAATATTAACTCAAATGGATATGGTCTCCACATAGAATTTGGGGGAGTAGTGGTGCCAGTTGTAAAATAAATAAATAAGAAAAAAAACAGAGTTAGAAAAGATGAGATGAAAGGGGAAGAATTAACGGAAGGCATAATTACTTACACGTTTGTGTTCTAAGCTTGTGGGGGGGCATGCTGTAAACCAGTTATGCTCTTATCGTCAATTCCCTTTTGGTCTAGGGAACGGATGGTCAAAATGCCGTTGCGTACAAGTCGAGAATGTTCCCGAAATCTATCGCCTAGTCTGCGTATTGTTTCTCTAACACATATTTGGTTGCAACTAGTACAGAGAGTGTGATAAATAACGCACTTTGATCTACAGGTGAATGGACCTTTTTTCGTGGAAATCAAATGTTTTACTGGAGAGAGTCGATAAGTTAGTGATATAATCGCATGTGAAACAAATATTTTGTCCATATGGTCGAGTTCCCTTAGTCTGTGGAGATGAAGTCACTTCAGTTTTGGTAATTTACAATATATGAAGAATTCTTTAAAATTCCTTCCGTGTTTGAACGAAATTAACGGTGGGCTAGTAAAGAAGTCGATAGCTGTGATGTCTCTTGTTAGTAAAGTTGTGTTGAACAATTCTGATAATCTGTCTGCCTAATGGATGGTATGTTAGGACTAATGGAACTCTGTCAGTAAGTGGTTCGTCACTAGAAGGGAAACAGTCAAGTTGTGATAAACTGAAGGTGTCAGCTTTAGCCTCATCAATGATGTTATAAGAACAGTTCTGTTGGCTAAAAAATTAGTCATGTCGTTGCCTTTATAACTGAAGTCCACGTTGTCAGAACACAGACGTCTCAAACACAGGGAGGGGGAATAGCGTGTTTTCAGGGGGATAAAAAGAATCGAAGTTTAAATAGGAATGACTGTCAGTACGTTTGTAATGTATGATAGTTGTACGTGTTGGTGTGGAAATGTCAATAGTAATAACTAAAAAACTAGTATTCTGACCAGAAATTTAAGAGGTAAATCTGTGTAATGGATGGTAAGTCTCAACATAGTTGAATGAAAAGTTCGAGTTCTTCTTTGTGTCCAGTGAAAAGACCCAGAATATCGTCGATGTACCTGATAACAACGTAGGGAATTTGTGAGTGAAAGTACTATAAATTTACTCTTCCATATAAATGACCAAAATAATTATTACATCACTTTACATTATACATTTTCTAGGTTATTCGGTAATATTTCATGATTACAACCAGTAAAATTCTGTGAGAATCAAAAACACATCATTCAAGTAACGGTCAAATGTTTAAAATTTGAAGCAGCACGACACTACTTATTAGGCAGACACACGTGCGATGCTCTAATTGGTTGATAAGTGCAGTACACGCCCAATGTACATGATTTGAGAAAGATATATATATATATAATATAGAAATGTGCAATTTTTAACCTTCACTATCTCCAAATTTATCACAGTCTTCGAAGGACATTGCGGTAGTAGGCCTTATCTGACCAACGGTATAATAAATTCCTGTGAGGGGTTTAGAAAATCACTGTTGTTACTGGCCTTATCTGACCAACGGTATAATAAATTCCTGTGAGGGGTTTAGAAAATCACTGCTGTTACTGGCCTTATCTGACCAACGGTATAATAAATTCCTGTGAGGGGTTTAGAAAATCACTGTTGTTACTGGCCTTATCTGACCAACGGTATAATAAATTCCTGTGAGGGGTTTAGAAAATCACTGTTGTTACT
>NW_013666111.1:15539-16490 GCF_000517525.1 Limulus polyphemus | reverse complement strand
GTTACTGGCCTTATCTGACCAACGGTATAATAAATTCCTGTGAGGGGTTTAGAAAATCACTGTTGTTACTGGCCTTATCTGACCAACGGTATTATAAATTCCTGTGAGGGGTTTAAAAGATCGTTGTTGTTACTGGCCTTATCTGACCAACGGTATTATAAATTTTTGTGAGGGTTTAAAAGATCGTTGTTGTTACTCGCCTTATCTGACCAATGGTATTATAAATCCTTGTGAGGGTTTCAAAAGTTATTACGGTAGTAAACATTATTAGAATAATTGCATTATAAGTCCATGTGAGAGTTTTTGCCATTCATTCATTATTCTTGTATTCATCATTAAATTAAACTGGAAATTTTATTTTCGAGATTTTGAGCACTAATTTAAAAACACACATTCAGTTTAAAATACTGTGTACTGGTTATATCACCGCAGGTAAATACCATTGTATACATTTCAATAATTGTTAACAACGATGTTCCGAGACATAGCGTTCACACAAGTTTTGTCCGACAACAACTAGAATTTTGGGTAATGACTGTGTAGTCACATGAAATGGTCAGGGGTGATTTGATACTCGTTGGCTGTAGGTAATGTCCCTTGAAGGGATTACTATCCCTTGGCTAGGAAGAAGCTTTCAAACTTTCAAAACTGATGGTGTCAATTCGATGGAAGTATAATCACTATTTGAAACTCACTTTATTAACCCTGGGATTAACTATCAACTTTTTGAAAACACGTCTTTTAGCGCATTAATGCGCCAATTGCTTCTGGGTCAATGACTTTGGCGGTTATGAATCCCTGATAATATATGAGTTGTACAACAAAAATGCCATCGATATTCCTACTAATGGCTGCTGGAATCTTCTTTGGAATATTTTACACAAATATTTCGTCAGTTATTTACTATGTTTGTTTTTTTTTTTAATTCTGCGCTAGCTGTCCCTAATTTAA
>NW_013666111.1:8913-15529 GCF_000517525.1 Limulus polyphemus | reverse complement strand
AATAGTGGGATTGACCGTCACATTATATCGCCTTCACGACTGAAAGGGCGAGCATGTGTGGTGGGACGGGGATTCGAACACGCGACCCTCAGCTTGCGAGTCGAGCGCCCTAACCACCAGGCCATACCGGGCCATTTACTATGAGTGCTGTAACTCATAGTAATAAACTTAAAATTAACACAATTATGATGTAGGATGTGGATCCAATAATAGCGAACGGTTTAGAAATAAGTCAGTAATTTGAGAGTATAAGAATTTCTTTGTTGTTATTTTAGCGTAAGCTATACAGTGTATTATATGCGCTCTGTCCACCGCGAGGCATCGAGCCCCGTAATTTAGCATTATATATATCCATAAACTTACCATTGACCCACCGGTGAACGAGGGTTAAATAAAAGTTCAACCGTTCCTAACCGAAACACATTATCTTCTTAAGGGCACAGTTAAGCAACTTTCTGTGACGTTAAGGGTCCCCATGACAACATAATTATTTTGAAAATATTATTCCATATTTGTTATACCTTTTTCACTTAGTATTACCACAGTTATCGTGTACGAAATACTTCAAAGAAATATATAAATAGACAAGGTAGCTTGTTTTAAAAGGCACTGTCTTTGTTGTCATCGTAAACCATGTTAATCAACTTACACACGGTTCATTAACTTACACACTTATGGTTCATTGCCTGTTCACCGTTGAAGAACGAAGCTCTATCTTCTAAATCAATTGGATTACTGAGTTTTACTATGTTTTAATAAAGGCTGACACTTCTTCAATGTCTTAATTAATGTCGTAAATTGCACTTAGTTTCTAAATGATACAGAAATAAGATTAAAGGAATAGCTTTCGTTTTGTTGTTTTTTTACAATATTTATATATATCACACTTAATCTAGAAATTGGTAACTGTTATTAGCTACGTGGCCTTAATATTTGTTTTAATTGTAATCTCTATATGTATTAAACACAAGAAAATAAACAGTGCCTCTAAATTTGTAATTGTTTTAATTGCTTTGTTGAAACCTTGAAATAAAATATTTAGACTTGGAACTACCTGCAAAGTATGTACGTTAAAAGCGATTAAGCCTAAAAAAATAATATATTAAATTAAAGTTAAAAACGTTAGGCTTAAAAAAAATAAAACCTTTAGGCTTCAAAAATCATAAAATAACGTTAAAAATATCTAGGCTTCAAAAAAGTATAAAAGAAATTAAAAACTTTATAAGGAGGAGACGAACGTATCTAGAAATCTTTCAACTCCAGGTTTTTTATACTATTACTAAACTTTATTACTACTGGGATAACATACAAAAACTAGTGTTAAAGATAATCTTGTCCAGTAGAACAGAAAAAACTAATAACACTAATGAAGGCACTTTTATAGTGAAGAAGCTAGTCTTTTTTTAAATTGAATAAGGAGCAATTTATTTTATTTGTAAGGCATATAGGTCAAGCAAAAATAAGTCTGAAATAATATATGGCTTATAAAATGACTCTTAATACATGTGATTACACATGCAGAAAACGGGCTTTCTATGCTTGATTGTTTCAGAAGAACGGAGTATGCTTTGTTAATTTTATTTATTGCCAATCCTGCCTTTCTGAAAAAAAAAAATACAGCTTGTTTAGATCCATAAGTTTGTACGCTCGATTAATTCTGTCAGGCGCGTAGAATTTCTTTTCATGCAAGCTTATCTTTTTGTCTTTTTTTTTAAGTTTATCTTGCTTTATTTCATTCCAGTTTTTATATCATTCAGCTACTAGTATAAGTCTTTGTGAACAAACTTGGATATCAAGTTTCCTTTAGTTGTTGTTTCAGAGTAAAGTTACACAATAGACTATCAGCGCTCTTTTCCACCATAGGGAATTATACTCCGGATTTTAGCACTGTAAGTTAGTAAATTTACCGTTGACCCATCGGGGGCTTTCCCATTAGATAGCATAAACGTGAAATTATTATATGTGCCTTAGAAAAGTAAATTTTGTTGGTTGATACATATATATTCAATAAAAAATAATTATGATTTCTTTTGTTTTTACAATATTTTTAATTGGCTAAACTTGAATATTTCTTAAGTACATTTTTTATACTAAAAAACTTTTTATGTTAATATCCATTTTGATTTGTTTTTGTGATACTTTATGTAAAATTTTATTTTTATAGTGTTATTTTAGTAGTTAGTATTATCTATAGTTTTAAACGTCTGAGCAACATTTTGATTGTTTTTAAACATATTTGGTTCTAATTGAATATTTTCCCTTATTTTTTATCAGTGTGAATTTAAATCGACAATCCCGTTAGGATGACAGTCTGTTGTTAGAGTTAACCTGAAATCCATACAATTATAGGTCACATCAAACCAAAAAGCAAGTGTCAATGTTAAGGATTGGAACGAAAAAAAAAAACAACCATTTTGGAAGTTGAAAAACACTGAATACGTTTTGAAGGCAAATGGTACGTATTTTAGATAATAAACAAGTGATCAGTTAGTGACTAAGATAAAGTTAACTTCAAGTTAAGTTCAGTATAATTTTATATTGTCTTTCTCGTACTTATAATCCTCATACCTAAGTTATAAGTTTTACAATTTTTCTCAATGGGATGGACATAAAACATCAAAAATATAGGTACGACTAAAATTTCCCAAGCAATGTTACATAATGTTATCTTTTCAAATTTGTACCTTAAAAACCTGTACAATAATAACTACGGCGTTATTTGTCTGTCATTGTTCAAAATGTTTTCAGAACTCTATCACCTCGTGAAGTTGGTAAAATGTTATTAGCGGTAAGTAATGGCCTGTATGTCAAACCCTGTAAATTGTTTGCATCCAAACGCTAAAAGAGGCTTAGTGCACTTCGTTAGTTTGCTCTTCCAAGCAGTATTGAAACTAATCTACTGCAAAGGGAGTAGCAAAAAAAATAATAGATTAGACCTCTAACGTCATTCATTAATTCTTTCTTTTCGGCATTGAAGTTACATGTTTTAGTGAGAAAAACATAATATTACAAATAGTTATATGGTGTTTTTGATAATCTATACGTTTGAATCTTCTGACAAAATTATTTCAGCAGTTACAGATTTGATTCTAAGTATAAAGAAAAGTTAATGGTTCGTTATACCTGTATTACGAAACTGTTTATGTAGTGGCACAGTTAAATGTTGCAATCACAAGCTTGCGAAGTCAGACGAGAAAATTCGGCTGAATACTCGGAGTCAAGTCTACGTTTTTTTATTTTGTTTCGCTACGTGCAATTGGTTACTATTTGTTAATCCTTCCAAAAGATTTGAACTTTTAAATGTACGCGTTACTTTACGTGGCGCCATCTAGTTTCCAATATCTTAACAATACCTTTCTCATAACCTGCTAATAATTATAACAATTACTCGTCACTTGCATTCTGAGCAATAACTGTTACTTGAAAGCAGTAGAGAATTTTGGCAGATATATGTTTTAAATGTAATTGTTTTGATATTTTAGGTTTGTATAATATTATCGAACTACTATTGTTTATAATATCAGCGAATGTGAAACAGTCACGTAACTAAAGTAAAAAAGACTATGCAATTTGTACGTAATTATTGTTTTATTATTAATATTTTTCATACGTTGGTACAAGTTAGGCTCCCATAAGCTTAATTTTAAAGTCGAATTGTGTAAGATGGAGCGTATGAAGACTAGTCTGTTGAAACTCATTATTAGATGCTCATGATTCACGAACGTATTTTGAACTTAACTTTAAATGCAAAAAAAAAGTTTTTACTCATGTTTAGTGTGCATATATATGATATAAATACGTAAAATTCTTTAAAGTTCTGAATTACAAACATTTATTAATTTATCAATCTGACAGAAACGACGAACAATAAATCATATCACAAGCGAAAAGTACCAAAACGCTCGTCCTTCCCCTCGATGCTTTAGTTTTAAGCTTAAAGGCTTATAACGTTAAATACGAGGTTCTCTCCTTGCGGTTGGCACATTGTGCAGCTTTGTGCTTAACGAAACGAAAACGTTTTTTCTTTCGTAAATAATCTTCGTGTTTCTTCCAAGTTCTTTTTTTACCCGTAAATATTTTACTTTTTTTTCATATATTAAAAAATGTAAATCACACTTAAAATCCTTTATAAGACATTTGACAACTTCCTTCATTTGGTAACTCTATTATTTCCTGAACCAATACTATTTCTGATTGAAATTCACAAATAATTTATTTTTACAAAAATTGATTTAAAATGCTTGTCCTGTTGTAAGCTTTCAAGCACGCATCTGATTGCCTAAATTTTTAATATTATTATTATTACAAGAGACGAAAGTTCATAGAATTGATATAGATATACATTTCATACACGTAGCCGGGGAAGGAGTTTCGGCGATTGGTTGAACGTCCATTCCAATATATTAAATAGTCTAAAAGGTCCACTATCTTCTGTGTTTTTGTTGTGTTTTTTTTCTTGTTTAATAAACCATTGACTTTCATGCTAATCGGTTAAATTCTTCGTGCAGAGATAAAGGTCCACACACACACTGCAGTGCTGGCTAAGCCCCTGCAATTATTTTCTTTTAAGCACAATCTTTCAAAACACGTTGTAAACAAAGATGAAAATGCAGAGCGAAGTCTATTATTCCCTTGATATCATAATGTTTAAAAGTGTTTAAGTTGTTTGCATGCTCTGTAGTTCGTGTAGTACCCTGTACAATGTCCTTATCTATATATATATATATATATTATCTTTCTATCGTTTAGTTTAAGATACTTTTTCATTTTAACATTAACGATACTAATATATCTACGATGTACTGATGTTATCGTTTTATAGTCTTAAGTACAATAATTATTCAAAAGTTCATTAAAATAGTCGAGTGAAATACTATTTTAGGACTACCATTCCTCTCTTTGATTTTTGTTTTATCCACTTGTGGATGAGAACTCGTTTTCTGTGTAGATTAGTACACTCGGGAGTAATTTTAAACACCATAACATGTAAATTAGATTGTTTAAGATCATTTCATTCTTTCAAATTTAGAAAAGCTAATTACCCAGGCAACTCAGGGGAAATCCTAAGTAAATAACAGCAAATATATATGAAGAAGAAAACAAGTTGCCATTTTAGGCCTTCTTATCCGGTTTAGGCAATTAGCAGTGAAACTTTAATGATCTATACAATGCCCTGTATATTTACTAGCTGACACAAACATTTATTTGCATACCAATTCTAATTGAAGCTCCCTCCTGATGAGGCTTAGATCTAACCTGAACTGCCTCCATCTTTCTGCTGACAGCGATGGATGCGCCACTTCCCACCGCAAATCTTATTAATCGAATCTTTAATGATGTGGTATGAATCCACAGTGAGGACACCTATGAATCTACATACTCACATTAACGCTCAGATGCGGCTCATTTCTTCTTAATTAACTTAATTAACTTCATTCTCAATTATGCCTTGTTCAGTTCATCGTTATTTCCGGAGGATGGTGAGGAAAGAACGATAACAGTAAATCAATTTAATTTTTATATAAAGTAGCGCCCCACAACAATCACTCAGTTTTGTATAACTTTTACTTTTTTTTTATTTGAAATTATTCGCTATAAATAAACTCGTTAATTTTTGGCAAAGTTTTCGAAAAGAACTAATGCTTACGTTAAATACTTTCAAATCACGAAGAAATAAGAGAAAGAATACAATTTTAATCGCGAGAGTCGCTGAACATCTTTAATGTTCAATAAAAAAAATAGAATGTTGCCGACTTGAGAACTGCATTGAGGTAGAGACACAAAACACGTGTTATTTGATGTAATGTGATGTCTTACGTATTTTCATGTTATGCATTATGGAGCATTATTAACAATCAATCCAATGAAGACTTGGTTTGAGTTGCTAAACACTTAGCTGCTTACACTAATTTTACCTTTTTAATAAAAATAAAGAAGAGAATATAATAATATATCGAGTATCGACGAGACTTTTCGCCCATATCGGAAATCTTCTGACCAGCTAGGCTACAATAGGCATAATTGTGGTTGAGGTGTTATTTATGTTATCGAATGTGCTTGATGTAAACTCGATGAAGTTGGCGAAGTATAATTTTTATTAATTTTAATTCACTACGCAGTAGACTAAGGACAAGAAAATAACACTATATTATTAATTTTATTTAACACCAAACTTATTATTATCCTTATTTATTTATTTTATTTTATTTAAATTCCACTCATCATTCAAAAGAACTGGCGAACCAGCAAGTTGGTGTTCTGGTGAGATAAAGGAAAAAATACTACAATAACTAGATGTACTTCCACAGGGTCCCTGAAAGTGTTCTGTTTCAAGAGTAAATAAAAACCAACATTAAGAGTAACAAATATTTTTATTTCTTGTTTTTGAAGTTCGTATGTCCTTGTTACCACAGCGGAGGTCACGTGACGCTGGGGAACACGCCACGCACTTCTAGAACGTTCATGAAGCGTCGGGAGACTACTAGATATGGGGTAGTCTTGTATATATATAAGACGGTCACAACATGACGGTAACAATGTGTAATTGAACTGCGGACAGAGTATTGTTGAGTCGAGCACGTGAGACGTTCGTTGTGAATTATAGCGTTTGTTATAG
>NW_013666111.1:2593-7985 GCF_000517525.1 Limulus polyphemus | reverse complement strand
TATAGTGGTGCCAGTGGTTAAAACAGGTATCCACTCCAAACGGCCTTCAGCACCCTTTCGGAAAAATAATACATAAAGGGAATTAAAAAATTATATTCTCACACTTTGTTGTTTACCTTTATATCAATTAAGATAAATTTGTTTTAGTTTCAGTTTTTCTGTCAACCTTAGAAGTTTTAGGCATGAGCGCAACACTAATCACGTTGGCAGTAAGTTGTCGTTCCAAAATATATGAACCGGGCTTAGACTAGTGGTCAGCGTGCCTTGATTTCGATACCATAAAAACGCGTTCCCTCAGCACTATGGGATCTCTGAGCCGCGCCATAAGAGTCACGGTCACATTCCAGTCAGACAAGGATAAAAGAGTAGACGGTTGGTGTTTTATTGACTATCTGCCTTCCGTCTAATCTGTATCACTTCGAATCTACAGGCTTGTATACGTATCTGCGCGATAATTCTGAATACAAATACAATAGCCATAACAAACATACGGTGTTCATATAAAGACTGACAATTTTGACAATAAATAAACTTCCAACCAATTTGAGCGTGCGTGCAACACTAAAATCAAGTTAGTTGTTTGCTGTAGTATCAGAACAAATGTCATGTAACGTGTAATTAAATTTAAAGTAATACCTAGCTGAATAAAATGTTACACGAGCTGAAATGGGAACTGCAAGTCGAATAAGAATTTATAAATTGATCAGCTTTAAGCTGTTCTATCGTCGTCGTTAAAGTATAGTGTTTAGTAAAAGAAACGAAAGTCTATCTTCGTCGTCGTTAAGATTCACTTGTAAAGAAAGTGATTTATGTTGCCGTTGCTATTAAGATATCGTACTTGTAAAGGAAACAAGTGTTTATCGTCTTCATTAGGATATCGTACTTGTAAAGGAAGCGATGTTCTGTCTTTTGTCGTCGTTAGGATAGTGTATTTGTAAAAGAAGCAACGTTCTATCGTTGTCGTCGTTAGGATATTGTACTTGTAAAGGAAATAGTGTTCTATCGTCGTCGTTAGGATATTGTGCTTGTAAAGGAAGCAATGTTCTATCGTTGTCGTTAGGATATTGTACTTTGTAAAGGAAGCGATGTTCTATTGTCGTCGTTAAGATATTGTATTTGTAAAGGAAGCAATGTTCTATTGTCGTCGTTAGGATATTGTACTTGTAAAGGAAGCAATGTTCTATCGTTGTCGTCGTTAGAATATTGTACTTGTAAAGGAAGCAATGTTCTATCGTTGTCGTCGTTAGAATATTGTACTTGTAAAGGACGCAATGTTCTATCGTCGTCGTCGTCGTCAAGATCTTATACTTATAAAAGAGGCAATGTTCTATCGTTGTCGTCGTCGTCAAGATATTGTACTTGTAAATGAAGCGATGCTCTATCGTTGACGTTAAAATATCGCACTTGTAAATGAAACGATGTTCTATCTTTGTCGTTAAAATATCGCACTTGTAAATGAAACGATGTTCTATCGTTGACGTTAAAATATCGCACTTGTAAATGAAGCGATGCTCTATCGTTGACGTTAAAATATCGCACTTGTAAATGAAGCGATGTTCTATCTTTGTCGTTAAGATATCGCACTTGTAAATGAAGCGATGTTCTATGTAAAACCTTATACATTTATCTGTGTTTATAGGAAACATTGCACATTGAATACATTGATTGTATATAATGATTTACTCTCCAGTTTTTAGCTATTTTAAGAACTTATAAGCGAAAGCAAAGTATAATGTGTAATACATATATATTTCAACCACACTATACTTGCCATACCAGTGCCGAAGATGCTTTTCGCTACTACCAAGACTGGCTAGGATACGACAGACAATAGTTGTGGTCTATGCGTAAGTTATACGAAGAACTGCATGAACAACAATTGTTATGGAACTAGATTAAGTATTAATTATTATTATTTAATTATCATCATTTTCATTTAAGGCATTTAAAAATCAGAAGTAGTTTAAAGATTGATAACACGTTATTCTTATTTTTCGTACCAACTACTTACTAATTTTCATATTATTTTCGAACTTGAATTAACTTTATTATCACTTAGAAGGGCTGGAGAATGAATTAGCAAGCTAGGCTTCTTGTCCCCCGGTGGGACAGCGGTAAGTCTTCGGATTTACGATGATAAAATCAGGGGTTCGACTCCCCTCGGTAGAGACAGCAGACAGCTCGATGTGGCTCTGCTATAAGAAAACACACAAACACGCTTCTTGTTCCCGGATCTGGTCAAACAACCACAGCGTCAACGGGAGCAAACCAAGGTTCATCTGGCCGTCTGTTCACGGAAGATGCCCCCCAGTGGCACAGCGGTATGTCTGCGGACTTACAACGCCAGAATCCGAGTTTCGATACCAGTGGTAGGCAGAGCACAGATAGCCCATTGTGTAGCTTTGTGCTTAATTACAAACAAACAAATCACGGAAGATATTGAACCTAACCAGTGTTTAGCTGTGCTAACGGAAAGCGTTGCACGTAACAAACAACTGTTTTCTTTATGTATCTATGAAAAAGCAGTAGCCATTTTAACTCATTAAGTAGTAAGCATTTCTAGTCAGCTTTGGGATATCCCACGGCCGGACCTCTCAACCAACCCCGGGGCAGCTGCCCCACCCTCTAATCAGCCTTGTCTGTGTTAGTTAACCAGGTGGCTTGTCACCTAAATTTCTTTTATGAAAAATCTGCAAACGTTAATAAATAGAGTGAAAGAGGGGGGCCCGATGATATTACTGGCTCTCGACGCCCCTAAACACAGAACTGCTTAACTTTGTATATTTTAACACTAGGTTGAATCAGCTCCTTTCATTCACGCCTTACTTTATTTTTAAGCTGTAAAATTGTCATATGACATTTATCTAATTTAGATATAACAAAGAGCAGTCGCTTTGTCAGTCTTTACGTTCTTCCCTTAGAGGATAATAGTCCTTAAATTTATCTTTGTTAGCAACATATAAAAAGATATACTCCTGAAATTATTGCAAACATGCATCATTATCTGAATAAAGGTTTCACGAAACATCACATTAGGAAGTAAGACAGCAGAAATAGTTTTCACCACTCTCGTGTAAGCATCTTCGCTTCGCGTGAAGTTATTACTCATGTCTATCTTCTTGTTCAATTTATTTCCTTTTTTCTCTAACAGTCGATTGGGGAATTTACCAAACTGCACTTAACAATTTTGTACATGTGGTCACTGTTCCCTCTATTTTTTTTCAATCCATGGATGGAGTGAATTTCTGTCTTGTGCACCAATATCAAGGCAATGTGCAGATGTGCGCTACCAATGTTTTTTTTTTTTTTGGGGGGGGGGGGGGTTATTATTAAATCATCGGCCTTATTGGATCATTAGGCCGCTTTGCAATGATACAAGTTGGTTATTTGGGCTTTAGGCCTATCGACTGCCAGGGTCAGCAAGGCCGTTAACGTGTTGAAGGCTTATAACTCTTTAAAAAGGAGGTTTTGATACTCATGATTGGCCCAGTAAAGATAACCCATTGTGTATCATTGTGCTTAACAACATACAAACATACTAATACCGTTAAAACTAACATAAGGGTTTTTTGAAGTATGTTTAAGCGAAGAAAAATGTTAAAATGAAGATTGGGCCCTTATATGATCCTGATGGAAAAGTTTTTGTTTAAGATCATAAGATGGATGAGCTTTTAAATTATTTATTTTCTTCTGTTTTTATAAGAGAAGATGTAAGCAATGTTCCAGGCTCTGAGTAGTCTATAGAAACTATTGGAATTTACCTGAATCATGTAGATGTCTAGGACCAGACGAGATTTCACCCCCTGTTTTAAAGGAGGTCAAAGATTGGACATGTATTGGAGAGTCGTTAATGTCACTCCTATTTTTAAAGGGTGAGATAAGAGTTGCTCATGGAATTATAGACCACTTAGTCTTATTTCTATGGTGGGAAATATTGTATAATAGCTGGTAAAAGAAGCTTCGTAAAATAATTTAGTGAAATACACCATAAATGAAAGCCTAAATAGATTCACCTCAGGGAAATCTTGACTTACTAATCTGATACCTTTTTAGAGGATGTTATTTGTTATCTGTATGATGGAGAGATTGTAAATTTCTTGTACTTAGATTTTCATAAAAGCTTTTGGATAAGGTGCCACAAAGAAGATTACCTAAGATAATCACATAGGTACGGATGGGTGAAACACTGCTTAATTGAATTATAGGGATGCTGTTAGTATCAAGAAACCAGTCAAACTGGACCTTCGTTACTGGGCCTGGCATGGCCAGATGGTTAGTGCGCTCGGCTCGCAGGTCACGGGTTCGAATTCTCGTCCCACCAAACATGCTCGCCCTTTCAGCCGTGGTAGCGTTATAACGTGACAGTCAATCCAACTACTCGTTAGTAAAAGAGTAGTCCACGAGTTGGCGGAGGGTGGTGATGACTTTCCTCTAGTCTTTCACTGCTAAATTAGGGACAACTAGCACAGATAGCCCTCGTGTAGCTTTGCGCGAAATTCAAAACAAACCAAACTTTGTTACTAGTGGACTTACTACTTCTGTTATAGACCCAAAGTACACTAACACCCAAAAATAGGACAATACACACATATAAATTGATAACATAAAACGGACATGGCCCTGAAAAGGAAAGTACCAACAGAAATACATTAACCCCATATCAAACCAGCCAACCAAAAAACCTGAACCACAGAAAAAAAAAAATCAACAACAACCGTACAGATGGGAGGAAGAGGTCTACTTGAACCTGACCCTCCCAGGTCGATGACCTAAATCCCGAACCAGAAAAGAGAGAACTGCAAACAACCTAAATAATCAATATCGTTTCTTCAAATTTACTCACACAACGTGAAATATAATCGTCTACTTATGCGTACAGTATAAGGGAAGTTAGTTAGTTAATACTTACAAATCAGGCGTTGAGATACTTTCCGTATTATCACCTTCACAAGACTCCTCAGAAGAGCGTTTTCTTTCGATGTTCTCGGTCTGATTTAACTCCGTAGTACTTTCAGTTTTAAGTGCGCTTTCTTGTTTAGCTAGCTGTAATACCAAGAAAAACGATATTTTAACGTCTAGATATAACTATAATTCTAATATAATATAAACACTTGTTAATATTCATATTCATTTCTTACATTAAAAGTAAACAAATATACGGTTTGTATGACGAATTTATGCACATGAAGAGGATCAGAACCTGCACTGCTCGTTACACTTTAATTATAGATTACGATGGGACCGTAATGATAATTTATGGATGAATAGATTACTATTGACAGGTTTTAGTTTTAACCCAAGTATTCCATACTTAAATAATTACACATGAGTAACTGAATCACAATACATTATCTTAATTCATCTATTCCATGTTTAAGAGTAATAATAATTT
>NW_013666111.1:0-1709 GCF_000517525.1 Limulus polyphemus | reverse complement strand
AAAAAAATAAAAAAATAAAAAAACCTGAACCACAGAAAAAATCAACAACAACAGTACAGAAGGGAGGAAGAGGTCTACTTGAACCTGACCCTTCCAGGTCGATGACCTAAATCCAGATCCGGAGAAGAGAGAGTGGAGTGCCTCAGGGATCAGTGCTTTGACTTTTTGTTATTTATATTAATGATATGCCCAGTGGCTCAGTGGTAAGTTTGTGAAAATCAAGTTTAGATAACCATGATGAGCAGAGTAGAGACAGCCTTTTGTGTAGCTATGTGCTAAACAACAAACATAGAATTAATGATATTGGTAGAGGCATAATTAGTGAATTAGTAAAGTTTGCTGATGACATTAAACTATATCAACTACTTAATGTAATGTGTGTAATGAAATCATTATCTTCGTAGCTCTATAGATAGGTTTTAAAACCGATTTTCTACAATTCAAGTTTAGATTTCATTCAGAGATTTTTTGTAATGCCTTCTGTAATTGCTATCAAGTCTAGTTTTATTATTACTGGAAAATTATACCCATCATACAAAAGAGAGGAAATATGTGATCATAATGTTTGATCAAATTATAGCCAGTTTTCTTTGCTTTATCACATGACAGTCCTTTAATATATATTTCCAGTTCCAATACTAAAAATGCTGTTATTAACTAATTTTTGGGCTAAACCTAAAACATGATGGGCTTAGAGGGCTAAATATAGTAAATAGTTTTGAAACTGATACTGCAATTATTCAAGACAAAAGCTTTGAAATTTAGATTTGATTACTATATCTGATCCTGTAAATCTTTTAGTTATTTCAAAGTGGTTATAGATAGATAGGTGATAAAATACATACAAGATTAGGTAGACAGATCGATGCAATCCATCCTCCATAGTAGTGTTGATTTTTTCTCTTTACATTTTGCTATGTTTGTCTCAGCATATCTGTATATAGTTTTATAAATGTTGTGAAAATTGTCAACAACTACAAAAAGATAGAGCTGATTCCATGCTTTATTTGCTGCTAGTTATTAGAAGAAGAAAAACAGGCGTTAAAAGGAATTGCACACAGAGACATGCTGTCCCTTATAGTAAAAAAAAAAAAGAAGAAGAAGAAGAAATAGAAGATAAGCTATTAAGTGTTAATGCGCAATAACTCACTGTTTAGTTTTAGATCGTAAAATTGTTTATAAGACCAACTGAATAGGAATAAAAGAGGATATGTTTACTTCTACGCTTTTTACCCTGTATGTACCAGAAACTACTTACAGTCACCATACTCTCCTTTAACATCTTCTCCCCACCCCCTAAGAAAAAACAGGCTAGTCTTTCGTTGCTTGAAACGTGCCCTTTTTGTCCATGAGTCCCTAAAATATACACACACACACACAGGCCCGCCGACGAGGGGGGGGGGGGGCAACTGCCGAGGGGCCCGGGCGAATGAAACCTGGTTTTGCCGTAAAGCCCACAAAGCATCTTTAGGCTATATCTTCATTTAATGATAAAACCATAGTTTTTTGGCTTTCCTTTGCATATAGACGCTTGATATATTAAGAACGACTGAAATAATAATTTGAGTAATAATTAATATGTATACACCTGGAAAAAAGTTAAGCACCCCCAAATATTTTTCAGGATTGCTTATTGAAAATATAGTTTAATTTTCATGATGTTGAGCAATGTTCATAATTTCAAACATAATTAAAAGGATGTGAGCGTT
>NW_013666110.1:562524-565657 GCF_000517525.1 Limulus polyphemus | reverse complement strand
AGAACCATATGCAAGAATTTGATTTTCACCGCTAGTGGAGGAGGGCAAGTTAAACACATACACATATATCATCATATGCATAGAAATAATCAAAATGATCGAATCCATGTGCGTAGAGTTACTGGGGGGACATGTACCCCTGCTTTTGTCCGCCTTGTGGCGCCCCTGGTATAGGTAGTAATTTACTACTGATAAAAAAAGAATGCAAGCCAGAAAAGAAAAGACAAAGTTTAAGATACTTGTCTGATTATCAGTTTGAGTAAATAACATTTCTGAATGATGTTTTTTTTTTTCTCGACAAAACATAAATTATCTATGTAAAGCATCAAAGAAACTTTTTTTTGTTGTTGTTGGTGATGTCACGGCCTTTTTTTCTCCTCGGTCTGCCAGTAGGCACAAATGCTTTCTTTACTCTTTACCGTCGTATGTTATTCGTATTCATCAAGGTCCATATGTATGTAGAGTTCTTGTATATCCCAAACTTTCATGGGAAATTGGTTGTAGCATGCCATTATTCTAACCTGGAGTTATACATAGTTTTTGTTTGTTTGTTGTTGAACAAAAAGCTGCAGGGATCGAACCCCGAAAGTAATCGTTATAAGCTCTCCAGCTAATCGCTGAACCATGGGATGGGGCTACAAATAGTTTCAAAATGCTTAAATAATCACAATCACCGTCATTGCAATGCTTAATTGTAAAGGAGAAATAACTGGTGGGCCAGGTGAATAAACCGTTTATGTTTCGTTCAATCAGTATTATCCCTGCCCCAAAATGTGGTCAGGACACCCCGACCTCTTAGGGTAATGGGATTATCCTGCCAGATTAACACTGATTAAGAAAAGCCACATAATGATAAAACCTATTTATTTACAAAAATATTTTGGCTCAATAGTGTTATGTCTAGGCCATACTGGTGGGCCAAAATTCAGGGCTAGTGGCCACCAACATGTATGTAAAAAATACATGCGAGCTTGTTAATGGCTGTGGAAGTCGTTATTAGTTGGGATTTTATTTAATCTATGTACGTCCTGGCATGGCTTGGTGGTAAAGGCGATCGACTAGCAACCTGAGGGTCGCGGGTTCGAATCCCTGTCACCAAACATGCCCGTCCTTTCAGCTGTGGGGGCGCTATAATATGATGGCCAATCTCCACTACTCGTTGGTAAAAGAGTAGCTCAAGAGTTGGAGGTGGGTCGAGTTGACTAGCTGCCTATCATTGCTAAATTAGGGACTTTTAGCGCAAATAGCTTTCATGTAACTTTGCACAAAATTCAAAACAAACCAGACCAAATCATAATATGTATGTTAATAAGACACTTCTTAGTACATAGAATAATTAATTTCAAATTGCAAAGACATTTGCAAATGGTGATTAAATTTAGCAGGGGTGAAATCCCCCAAAACAAAGTAGAGGTACTTAGCTGGGTGAAGTGGACCTGTTTTTGAAAAAGAAAAAAAATCTACGTGTAAATATAAAAAAAACGACAATTTGAATGTCAATGAATAAATGCTTTTTGATGGAACAATGGAACGCACGCGCATCCGAAAAAATAGCTCAAATAAGTACTAGTACCGCCTTAAAGAATAAGTTCCGGTACACAGTACCGGTGAGCACTGGCAGAATTTCACCCCTGAAATTAAGTGATTCAGTGCAATGATAACATTGCATCTTTATTGGTTAAGAATTTCTTAGTACGAATTAGAGGTGTAAATAACCTCATAATACAGCTACTGTTTTGGATAACAGAACATGTACAAAATAATTCTTAGGCTTAAGTTTTCAAATGGAATTAATCGGATAAAATGTTTCGAAGCTCTACACTTGTCGTGGTCGATGATATAAGCAATATATTTTTCTTGAAATATTTATTAGATCAAACAATTTTCAGGCTTAGAAACAATAGATGTTTTGTATGCACAGAAACGCACGTGTTGTTTCTTTGTATATTCATAAACAAGCCTACAATGTTGCGTCATGTCTTTATTCTTTTTTGCTTTGATCCAAGGTATTGTGGATGTCATTCTTGCTGTATAAATTCAGTGACGTGTGACGTCTTTGATTAAAGTTTGGAGTTTTCAGAACGATATAGTATATTCAAAATCTCGTGATTTATGAAAAAAAGTTACATATGAGTTATATCATGTTTCGCTTCATTAAATCATAAAGTAGTAGCAGTTCCTTTATTTAATAACTTTAAACACAATTTGATAAGCTTATCACCCTCCCCCGTAGATCAGCGGTAACTCTGAGGGCTTATAACGCTAAAAATCGGGTTTCAATATTCGCAATGGGCATAACACAGATAGCCCATTGTGCAATTTTATGCTTGACAACAAACGAAAGGAAGTTTAACAAATTAATATTGATAGAATAATGCTTGAAATGTATATTATCTCGATAATGTAAAAAATGAAATTTAAATATTTGTCTGTCAAAGCCCAATATAAAAACGAATGTCCTTGTTATTGTCGAAACACATCACCAACACATGACGATATCAACTGTGGTTGTCACGTAGCGATGATACATAAACAATAGGAAACAAGCACGTGAATACCGGTAGGCCATAAACAAGCGCTGCCACCAAAAATAAAATATTAATTTCCTCAGATAAATAACATGTATGTATGTATAGATTATTAAATGGATTCATGGTTATAGTGTACCTAGACTGCCAATCCGAGGATTCGTGGTTCGGGGCCAACGGATTTAGAACTCTAAAATCAGGAGTTCAATTATCCTTGGTAGATACAACAGATCGCCCAATGAGGCTTTTCTATAGAAACAAAAAAAAACACTTCAATCTCTGATGATCGAAGATTGTAACTAGTAGGTGACAACTAAAATAAATCGTTTATTATTATTTCTAGCGGTTGAATAAAAGGGTGAGTTTTTAGGTAGAGTAACAAAATATCAATAAAACTTAGTTCCATATGGACCTCACCCTAATATTATACAATTCCTATTATATAGGTGCTTCAATTGGTATATTGGACTTATTCACTTTTTTGACGTTGTTTTCATAAATGCTAGAATTCTCTTTTCTCTAACTTTGTTTGTTGTTGTTTTTTATAAAGGAAAGTTTTGTAAAACAAATTAATTGTCCGGCATGGCCAGGTGGTTAAGGCACTA
>NW_013666110.1:546574-562262 GCF_000517525.1 Limulus polyphemus | reverse complement strand
TCAAAAACAAACAAACAAATTAATTAAGCGACGCCAATAAATAGAGAACAAGAACAAGCGCTGTGGAGTCTAAGTATTGACCTCCCAGAACTTATTCACAAAATAAAAGTTTGGCATTAATATTTATGGAATTTAGGTAACTTAGTAAATATTGGAGTTAATAACTTATTTAATAAATATAATAATGCACAAGTTTCAAAAAAGAAAAATTACCCAACTGTTCTCTTTACGTCGCTTCTCCCCCCCCCCCGTAGGTCAACGGTTAAATGCTAAAATCCGGGGTTCGATTCCTCGCGATGAACAGAGTGCAGCTAGTGTTGCGCTAGAGGAATAGAACAACAACGTAAAACTTCATTTGTTTTTATTACCAACACTAATCAGTGACCACAGTGTGCTAGTTTGGCGTAAAGCTGAACGTTTTAGCACAAAGAAAGCTAAGTCAAACCATTGGATGAATAATTTTTTTTTTCTTAAGCTTAAGGTGTTTTTATTTGTAAAAATCTTAATTCATTTTAGATAATCCAAGTACATGAAGTAAATAGGTTAAACTGATAAACTGCTTCAGGAGGTGATAAACAAATGTAAGTTGCTACTTCCAATAAATAATGAGATATATAATCGTTGTATTTTTTATTTTTGGTCTAAATACAAGGTCATAACCTCGACACATTTTTTATATTTATATAAATCTTGATATTGAAAACATGCACTTCTTTTAAATCGTGCTCCCTCCCAGTGGCTCAGTGGTAAGTCTGAAGGCTTATACTGCTAACAGTCGGGTTTAGATACTCGTGGTGAGCATAGCACAGATAGCCTATCGTGTAGCTTTATACTTACAAGCAAACTTTTAAAGTTTAAATAAGTTTGCGCTACCGAGAAATGGATTTCAAGTTTTGTAATAATGTCCTACCCCAGTTTTATCATGGGGTAATCCTTTTGTATAATTGTAGTATTCATAATTTTACCAATAAATGTGGCTTACAATTATTAAATAAGTTTTTAAATTACTTAACAGATGTGTTTATATAAGAAAAGAACAATGGGATACAGCTACAAGTGAAAATTTTAACCCTACGGAATTCTTCTTTTTCTAGATTATGTTTAGCGAAATTAATAAAATTTCTCTGCATTTTATTAAGTTGATATAATAACTGACAACGCTGCATTTTTATAATCAATATTTAATCAGATCTTATCACACACAGAGATACATATATATTAATACACTGATATCATAGATCACGAAATAGCATTTTATTTGGGTGATCATACTTAGATAGTGGTGGAGGTGTCAAAACAATAGGTGTACAGGCACCGATACGATCTTGTAAATCATACTGATTTCAATATACATAAATATCATGCATTTATAAAGAATTCTCAACGATTTTCTACAAGATGTTGCTTAGCAACTGAGTAGAATATTAGGAAATTCACCTCTAGCTTCGCCTACACTCACGTGAGGGGAATTCTGTCTTTTTCTATCTTTTTTTTATTATTATTTGTTTCTCTTCTAACGCCCTCTTTCTATGTACTGAGATATATTTAGAACAAGCTCATATATTCGGATGGTGCGTGAGAGTACAGAATAGTAAGAAGGAGGTCCTTTCTGGTTTTGGAAAAGTAAGCTGTTATGGTATGGGACTGAGGCCTAAGTTCAACCTAAGGAAAAGTGATTCGTTAAGCAAACAAAATCTATAGCAAATTATGGGATAATTTTGAAGTCAAGTAACATGAAATTTTGCACGTGCAAGAGCTAAAAAATATATATAATCATTAAATTACGTACAATTTAGCGTTGGTTCAACACCTTTCTCTGCTAATTTGGAACTCTCAAACACACTTTCCTTTCCCCTTGCAATAAATGAAAGTTTGGATATAATTATAGCTTTACGTTTTACCCTTAGATATTTGTGCAGCAGGATGTATCAAAAAATAAAAAGGTCTTAAATAAAACTGATGTGTATAAGCTAGATAAGCTTTGAGAGCTAAAGAAACATCAGTTTTAGTAAGTTATAAGGTACTGAAATTATTTATCGACGAATAACGGCCCTGTATATATAACGAACATTGAAATCAGTGTTAGTACTAGATGGAAGTAAGTAACAGCTAAGAAGTTTGTTCGCAGAAAGGATCTTAGGATTATTTAATGTCGCGATTCCCAGAACATTTTGGATAGTTACTCAGGTACAGGTAACGAATTTAGCGGTTTTCTTTTTTTTCTTTTTTTGTCTGTACGAGTTGTTTCCTCGTGTGCTTTAGGCCATTCACTAGACTTCAAATGAATTCTTACTTGAACACTCTCAACGCATATTGTTTTGAAATTACCAATGTATTTCAACTTTCAAAGAATTAACTTCAACGAAATGCTTCATTCAAACAAGCAGCAATAAGTCTTCTAAACCGATCACTCTCCAGTTCTAAGGCATTTGAAAATACAAAGCGTGTTATTTCAAAAAATATATACACTTCAGATGTCAGAGAAAGAAAACGATCAACATATACACACACACAAACCAAAAGTTATATTTTGTTAGTTGTGTTTTTTTCCAATTATATAAAAATATTGCTGGAGATATCATTACGTCCTCCTTACCAGTAAAAATGTCGTAGAATAAAATATATAAATAAGAATAATTAAAAACATATTCAACAAGCATCAGAAACACTCCATTTTTAACTCAGCACAGCATAATATAGTTAAGTAAACCAGACAAATATATTTTAAGCAAAAACTATTTATACCGCTAGAAACCAGGTTTCGATACCCGTGGTGGGCAGAGCATAGATAGCCCTTTGTGTAGCTTTGTGCTTAATAACAAACTACAACAACATCAACAGTTATAAGTATTCGGATTTACAACGCTAAAATCAGGGGTTTGATTCTCCCTCGGTGGACTCAGCACATAACCCGATGTGGCTTTGCTATAATAAAACACACAAACTTATCATTATCATTTTTGCCCCCAGTAGCACAGCAGTATGTCTGTGGACTTATAACGCTAGAAACCGAGTTTCGATACACATGGTGGGCAGACCACAGATAGCCCATTCTGTAGCTTTGTGCTTAATTACAAACAAACAAAAGCAAAAACTAAATATAACGTAAATAAATTTGAATTATCGCGTTTATTAAGCTACGAAGCCCTATTTTTCCAGATAAAATAATCTAATGTTTTTGTTTGTCAGACATTGGAGTCACTGATTTTAAATGTATATCGATTCACTGAAAATGATTAACAGTTGAATGGAATGATTACACAAACTGTTTTGGTTGCTGTTAAGCGGGATTGGGGGGGTGGGGGTGGGGGGAGGTGGAATTACACAAATAAAATAAAGATAAATGACAATCTACCTGTTTATAATATACACCACAATATGGGAATTTTGTAATATTCTTATGCCAAAGTTTGGTTTCTATGTGTCTTAATTTTTCTTTTAACAGTCAAATGTTCATCAGCTTATACATATTTCAACATCTAGTTTGTACAAGTCTTATGCTTTAGCACTGATCACAGCTTTACAGAAATTTCCCGAACTCGTTATTAGTTTCATTTCATGAACTTTTGAAAAACGTCGATGCTAATATCAACTATATCAAGTGAAGAGTCAGTGTGATGATTCAACATTTGTTTTTCAGCACAACGTACTTTTGAGAAACGTAATTCATAAGTAAAAATAATACTTGCCATTTTAAACTCACAGTTGTTGTTCTGGTGTAAAAAAAGAGTATTTTGTAATTCAGTTAGTTGGTCATAGTGATCACAACATTCTAACTATATAAGCGCTTAGATGACGTAATTTTCTATTTCTGCTTTTTTTTACCTCCACCAGCTCTTAACCTGATATTGCAAGATGGTTGAGTCCCTTCAACATCAACAGCCAATGAAATTAATCGGCATAGTTGCCGTCATCGGTTTGACTGTTTTGCACTGAGGGGAACGTTTACTATTCTGGGTTTGTTGGAACACTTCCAAATCGCATAACGTCTGTATTACTAGTCAAGTTCTTGGAAAAGTAACTCACGAACCATGGAAAACATGTATATCAAAATGTGGCAATGATTGTTTAATTAAATCTTCTAATTCAGCACACACAAAAAGACACTAAATCAGCGAATAACAAACAAGAAACATTAGGATTTTACTATTTAAATCGCCTCATAGAGTAATCACAACCTTTGAAAGAAGTCTTACTTTGTTAACGAAACAACATACAAGCAAGATTCTTGTCACAAAATCGAATAAAACAGCTAAACATTTTAAAAATCATTGTTTAATTATGACTCAACTGTTGTACTTATTTCACAATAAATTTAATTATGCAAGTAATTAGACCATGGACTTTTTAAAAATATTTTTATTCACTATTCGTATGGATCCTAGTAACGGTCTAGAAAAAACTGGTTGATTTCAGCTTGAAAAAGATAATATTTTTACTAAGAATACAATATTTTATCAGAATTAAATCCCCGTTCACTCGTTCGTTTTCTACCCTTTGATACTATTAATTTTTTTTATAAATCACATGCATAACTGGTTGTGACAAAATGTAAAGCCTTCCGTATACGAAACATCTTTTGTGTGTTTAAAAGTTTATTTTCACGAGATGGCGCCACCTCTCGATAACAATATTTTATTAAAAATACAATAATAAAGAAATTCATCACTCTTGCTTGCTTTAATCTGCATATCAACAATGACTTAAGATGACCAAAATAATATTTTCAAGAACATCATATACAGTTAAACAAGTTTTTTACTTAAAAACTAATATAATTAATAAAAGTCAATCAATGTCTAATAGTTTTTGTGAAGTTTGTTTAAGTGTACCATATTTATGTACCTACACAAATTCTGCGGACAAATATAAGAATAATGTCCTTTCTTTTGAAATACAACGGATGGCTCAGCGGTAAGTCTTTAGGCTTATAACGATTAAAACCGGGTTTCGATACTTATAGTGGCCACCAGGCCCTCAGAGAGGTCCGGGCCACTTCTATCTTTTGAGGCCCCTGGCAATCATCAGCAAAAAGGAAAAGTGAAACATAATTTGAATATTTAATTTGTATATATACTTTACAGCTTTAAGCTGAAAGTGTGGGTAACATTTTGGTCTCATTGGGAGGCACGTAAAAACAAGAAGTGAAACATAACAAATGCAAAAATCAAATAACAAGTGTGTAAATTTGAGGCCCATTTTGAGCCACAGTACAGATAGTCCATTGTGTAGCTTTGCGCTTAACAATAAATAAAAATCTTTTGAAGGACGGCGTGAAGTCTTGTTGTTAAAGTCAGCTTACTTCTGAGCATTTGAAAAAAAATCAATATCTATACACTCGCAATAACTTAAATAGTAACCTTTCAGATGTAACATTAACAACACGTTTTGTCTGTGTAATTTGATTGAAGTTTGTATAATTTTAAAATATTTTGTGGCATATAAATGTTATTTTACTAATGTTTAAAATTTTCTTAAATAAACTATTTTAAGTCTGATCAGGATTATAGAAACATTAAATACAAATAAAGTATTCGTAGAGAAGACTAAGAAACCAAGAATCTATATAAATATAATAGTACTGTCTGTTGTATGTCCATGCAACTACTTCGCAGGATTTGGATGGATCTTCACCATAATTGATATGGAGGCTCGTTAGGTCCATGCAGAGGTACATACAAATTTTCAGCTTTTCATTTTGCGGTTTTAATGGCCGTTTTTTTACAACAAATTCGCCCCTTGCTGATGGATCTTCACCACATTTGCCACGAAGGTTTGTTGGGCCCATGCGGAGATACATGAAAAGTTGCGGTTTCACATTTTGTGTTTTACAGTTTTTATGTTCATTTTTAAGTTTTTTACAATAACATATAAGGGAAGCAACTTTTCATGTCCTAAGATAACCTTTGATTAATCATGAATTTACATAATTCCCGTCCAGGGGACAGGTATTCCAGCTAGTAAAAAAAAATAAACTGAAAATGCTTTCAATACTCTTACCGTAAATAAATTTACTGTACAACAACGTTTCGGCCATGGCTGATAAGCCCACTTCGGGTACAGTTACCATAATTGTTTCTGTTACCGTTAAGTTGTAAAGTAATTTTATTTATGAGTTTTGAAACCAATTTTAGTTCTTCCTTTTTCCTTACCAAACCATGGTTACCATTTTTAGACAAGCGGTATCTTCGTTCAGCAGATTTAAACCAAAAATAGTTTGGTTTAGAAGTGCAGTTTGTATTTTGATTTTGAATTGCTTAATTAACTATTTTAGACGTAACTAGTTTTGAATTATAACTATAACGACTGACATTGTGAGAATATGGAATCCATACTTTTCAAACAATAACAAAAGGACCGAAATTATCAACGATTTTAAAAGTCAACGTGGATCTCTAGAGATGGTGCAAAAAACACCAGTGAATCTAACCATAATAATTACGCATTTTTTGCTTTGAAATAACCAGTATCGAACTTTTCGTTATACTATATATTATACAGTATGGGTTGATAACCAAAACACATTTTCAGCAGTGTTACCGAGCTCATACAGAGCCCATATCGATCCTTTGTTAACACTGACGCTAACAAAGAGGAAGAAGAGCGCATGCGTAAACAATAAATGATGTCACAACAACATGCATAGCGTAAATCTGACAGGTTTATTGAGATCATATATATGAGAAAAGAACTTAAGTAAATCGTGTTTATAAACATTTTACACGGAAAAATATTTCCATGAAGCTGTCTTTACGTGTATATAACAGAGTCATGCAAAAGGTCCCTCGAAAAGGATAAAATCAATAGTGTGAAACAGACATAGGGTCTTCTCAAAAGTAGGCCTTTTATTTCTTTTCTTTTTCCTTTTCTCAATGGTTTCGTACTTTACGAGATCCACTTTTCACCCATGCGAATCGTAATACCAGTGTACAGGTAGAAACCAAATAAATGAGAAATTAAAACATCGTTTGAGGAAACTATCTACAGAATAAAAAGAGGCAAAGAAACTAAAACCTAACAGAACCACTGTGCAACTTTGTTGTCATTTGCATAATGCAGATATTGCACGCAAAAATATAACTGAGATGTCTGGTCCAAATACATAAGGATGTGTACTGTTTTTTATTTTGTTTGATTATAAAAAATGAATATACAACGCAAATTCTAACAAGGTGCAGAAAAGTATTTTTGAAAATGGGAATTAAGCTTTTCGAGCTGACTTCACCATCTTTGAGTATGGCCCTATATCTAGTAAATTACTTGCAAATTTTATAATCCACTTTTCACATTATTTATTGATATATATGGGCTATCTGCGCTGTACCCAACACGAGTATTGAAACCCGATGTTTAGCGTGTGAGTCCTCAGACTTACTGATTAGTTACTGTGGGGAGAGTATTCTGAAAAATATATGTAAGAAATCTTATTAATATCCAGAGCATAATAGTTTCTACCTTTTCACATCAAATATTTATAACACGCCTTTAGAGCTCATAATTCTTAGGAGGCATTAATAGAGGGCACATATACATGCATGGCCTGGTGGTTACTGGTCTAGGCGCTGTAATCGCAATCTGAGGGCCACAAGTTCGAATCTCCGTCACCTTTCAGCCGTGGAGGAGTTAGAACATGACGTTGGTAAAAGAGTAGCACAAGAGTTGGCGGTATGTGATGTTGACTAGCTGTCTTTCCTCTAGCCTATCACTACTAAATTAGGGACGGCTAAGGCAGATAGCTTTCGTGTAGCTTTGCGCAAAATTCAAAACAAACTACCCTCACACACACACACATACACGTACATCAGGTAGAAACTCTGTAAAATGGGAGTTAGTTTAAGCTACTCATATAAGTATTGATTTTTACGTTTTCATCATTGTAAATTTTTATGTAATATTCAAAACCAAAAAACTAGCTAAACAGATTATAATATCTCAGAGCCCTATCTTTAATTCAACGTATATATCATTATTTTTTAATATTTTGAATAGCCACAAACTTTCGGTACTTCAATTGGTTCCCCAGTGGGTCAGCGGTAAGTTAACGAACTTACAACGCTAAAATTCAGAGTTCAGTAACTTGCGGTGAACAGAGTGCAGATAACCTATTCTGTAGTTTGTGCCGAAAAACAACAACAACTTCTTCAAATATCTTAACAACAACAACAACAAAAAGCACGTTAATTTCTTAGCGCCACCTGATTTGAGTACAATGTAACTTTTGCTCGAAATTGTTGTTCTGAGACCCTTATATATACATATAAATATACATATTCATATATTTATAACTAAGCACTTTTATTATAAATTTAAGAATTTAAGAGTGAAAGTAAATTTGAGGTATAACAATATATTTATTAAAAAATATACCAAGACCTAACTAAGTATTTATATGTATGTGTCACAGTCATATTTTCGCGATTGATGGTCATCTGCATGACTGAACGTTTTTGTTACTGTTGTTCAGTGACTGTTGGTACATAGTTCTCATAAAAATAGCGACATGATATTAATAGTAGATTTATAAACAGTCCTCAAATTCAGTTTTCGCTTCTTTTAGAAAGTTGTTGTGAAAATGATATTCTGGGGTATTGAAACCCGATTGTTAGCGTTGTAAGTTCGCAGACATACTGCTGAGCCACTAATGAGGGGGGGGGGGGATTCTTCTCACGCTCTGATGTAGAGAAATTATGTATACCATCTCATTAGAAAAAGTGCTGTGACAAACTGAAACGCTGCACGATAACGTAGTGCGGTAATAACTAAAACTAACGGTTGTAAGTTTTTGTGTGGTGGGCACAGCACAAATAGCCCATTTTGTAGCTTTGTGCTTAACTACAAACAAACAAGAAAAAATAATAACTTCTGGGAAATATTCTTGAATTATCCGCAGATGTTTTCAGATAATCGACACAGTTTGTCATTATTTTAGTCATTACTCTGCATATCTATAAAATATCTGTACATCTTAAAATGAAGGCCTAATAGTACTTTCCTAAAGTTTAAATCAAACAATAATTCAATAAACACAATTTATTAAACAATGTTTATCAACGCTAAAAAAAGTGTAAACTAAGAAACTAACATCGGTTGATAAGAGCCATTAACTTCTTAAGAAATCAAAAACGGTATTCTCATTATTAACATCTTGATGTTTAGATTATATTCTTTTATTACAGAACTTTCTAATTACGGCAGTGTTATCTATACGTATTGACAACAGTCTCACGATAAAAGTGAAAACAAAACATGATACTATCATCGTATAAATGTTAAAACTTAAAGGTAAAAACTAAACGAATAACAAACAAATTATCGCGAGCTGAAAGTTGTAGATATTAACGAAATGTTAGTATAAACAGATGGTGGTAGAGGGCGCTTTTCACAACACTGGCTATAAACAACTCTTGTGGTTTTCGTTCAGGACAAAGTATAGTTATGTGTTGAGTTGTAATACGTCTACACAGCGTTTTAATAGCAAATAACAGAAATAAACGTTATTATAGATATAAATATTTAGCAGTTGTTAAATTAAAATGGTTAATTTTTGCATAATTGACTTTTCGCGTCATAATAAGGAGTTTATAATTTATATTTCTGGTATGCGTTTTATGCATCAAGTTTTATACAATTTAGTATATAAGTATAAAGATATTTTCATTTGAATGGGAGTTGATGTTCTTTATTCTAAGATTCCTCTTTAAATAGACGTGTGGAAACGTGTACAATTCGACTTTACCGAAATATTTTCTAACAGTTTTTATTATCATTTTAATTTTCAAGTAAATGTTAGTGTCATGAATGAAATTATTCCGATTAAATTCCCACCGAAAGCATGTATGAAAATTTCGGAAAACATATGGCTTACGATATTCTATAGTGATTCATCAAACTCATTTTGTCCTAGTGCACCCTTCCGACATAGAATGAGCTAGACCGAAGTATCATCAAGGTTCTCTCTCAGACATCGTACTTCGCCACCTACTTCTACTGGCTCCGTCCGTTCGGTATCGTTCGCTTGGTAGTTGCTTCACCATGTACAACAAAGCGCATGCGCTTTGGCTTGGTGTTTCGAGCGTTTACTATCCCGGGAAAATTCCACGTATCAGGAGGACCAGATGAGTATTGCCATTAGTCGGATGGAGATTTTTTTTAGAACAGTTATGAAGATACGATTCAAACGAAACGTGTGAAAAGTACTTAAAGACACCTGAATCACAATTACATATGCCACCAGTTTTTAATCTATATGACAGTATATCATAAACTAAATAAATAATATGTAATCATAATCCACTTGTTGCTCATGTATGGTATAAAAGTCTATAAAATGAAATCAACTTGTATTGTTACTTAAAACTTATTTGAAGAAAAAAAAAGAGTTTCGAGTAGTACTGATAATTCATATAATAGTTCCAACTATTTACATCATTTAGCAACACAATGAACTAATAACTAGGCTAAGCCTAAACTTTTAAAATGTTTCGATAGAAACATATTTGTTTGAAACTAAATGTTGATTACGATAGCCAGAAAAATAAATCATACCATGCAATATATTCATTAGAAAAAGAAAGAAGGATAAGTATAATGAATAGAGATCATATTACAGCATTGGAGTATGTGACGTATGATTGTTTAACATAAAGCGATGGTAAACAACATCTGATGTCATTAAAGTATGTCATAGTTATTTAAGCTGATTTTTTTTCGTAATTTATGTCACGATTAAGTTAAACTAAAGATAACAACAACTAATCCTGAATGACACTCATGGAAAATTAAATAGTTGACAAGTTTAGTCCTAAATGTACATGAAAAAGTACAATTAGTAACAAAAACCTGTGGCAAGAATAAATACTGTATTGTGACAAATTAAATTTCATATATATTTACTCGCTGATTGTCATAAGTTGTAATCCTCTTTTTTTTCTTTTTTCTTTTTTCGTTAATCCTTACATAACACCGATCTTGGAATATTTTTTAAGGTTTCTTGTTTAAGATAGGTCCAGTCTAAAAAAGCCGCTTTTGCAAACACCTACCACGATTAACAGAAAGAAAAAAAAACAGCAAAAGCGAAATAAACGCTGAACCTGAATATTATTATTGTTGCCGAATAATATTGGTTTATCATTGCTAAGCTGAAAATTACATTTTAACTTTTTTTTGATGTAATATGAAAAATGTGACAGCACTTAAGAGAACTGTAATAAAAGTGACATCGTGCGTATATCAGTAGCATTTGTTTCAATTGAAGAAATTAAAGCAATTAATACAATTAGTTTAAAACTTATATCTGAAAAGGTATTTTGAATAATGCCATATTTTTGTTTGTTTCACGAAATTCTGGAGAATTAATTTTTGAGACCAACAATGTTATACTTTGATCGGTATAGTAAATAATGGCTATAAATTACCACCAACTTTTTAAATGTATCAGTCATTAACTACAAAGCCAAGTAAGTTGAATGAAAAACAGCAGTTTTGAGCGTTGTGTTTCTTTTATTAAAGTTGTGACTGTTAACTCGTAATTTGTTTACTGTGATGGCCGTATTTCATGAATCAACCACCAGAAGAATTGCCTTAATTTCACGAGCAAAACATCCTATTGTTGCTGTAATGATTGAAACTGCTCCATTAAAAGGACACTTTTGTTGCTGAATTAACGAATACCAAAACGAGAAATTTCGGAAACGTTTGTGTGTATTACATATTATCCGATGAGGTTTAACTCTAAAGCTAACAACTTGTTCTTATATCGTTCTTTACGGGTGGGACTTCAAATATTAAATAATTTTATGTTTTTTTTGTCTATAATAATATTCAGAATAAAGAACTGATTAAAGGAAAGTGGGTGAATATCACTCATTTTCTGAGTAAGATACATGGGGAGTGGGGAGGGGCTAATTACTATATAGATGGTACTTTTGTTTATATATATATATATTGTAAATATTTTGTGGACTCATTTGCTGTTAAAGGCTCAGTGATCACCAAAATGTAACGAGAAAAATATACAAAACGTACTCAATAAAACAAGTAAAACTGGAATGTGTTTTAATAAATATATAATTATAGACAATATAAAGATAGCACCACTAATTAAAAAGCCTAAGTCTAATTCACTAGTGGGTGGGAATGGAACAGAACGCCACGTTATAAGACAGCTAAACATCGCAGGATAACTTCAATTTAGAAACGTTTTTGTATTAGCTGCCACGTTATAACAGAGCTATGAACTGTAAGATTAATCCAATTTACGAAAGCTTTTGTATTAGCTGCCACGTTATAACAGAGCTATGAACTGTTAGATTAATCCAATTTACGAAAGCTTTTGTATTAGCTGCCACGTTATAACAGAGCTATGAACTGTTAGATTAATCCAATTTACGAAAGCTTTTGTATTAGCTGCCACGTTATAACAGAGTTATGAACTGCAGGATTACTTCAATTTATGAAATGTTTTGTATTAAATCTCTTGACAGCAATTTAACGTGTGTTTATGGAAGTATTTTCCATGGAAGTAGAGAAAGACAAAGATCTGAAACTTTAATGTGATATCTGGCATGTCTTGTGTTTAGGGCGCTTGACTCACAATTTGCTGGTCCTGGGATCGAAATACATCGCCGATCTTGCTTCTATTTTCAGCCATAGGGCAATATAATGTGATGGTTAATCCCATTATTCTTTGAGAAAAGACTAACCCAAAAGTTGGCGGTGGATGGTTTTGACTAACTGCCTTCCCTCTATAATTCCGAATTTATGGACGGCTAACGCAGATAACTTTCGAGTAGCTTTATCCAAAACATTAACAAAGAAACAAATATTAGCGCTGTTAGTGACGTTGGGGGACTGATACAAGTTTTGTTGTTACATCCATATCTAAACTATCGTGATTTAAATGAACCAGTCCACATATTTTAATTTACTGGTGTTTATAGATATTTAAAAAATTCGCATTCAAGTTAGTAACTAAAACATGTACTCAAAGATGTTATTAAACTTAATCAACTGCGTATTTTTACTACATGTAGTTTTGAATCTATGTTGATTTTATAATTAACAAAAATATTCTGCTTTTAAAAGGCAAAATCATATTTTGATTCAAAGAATAGAAAAAAAAATTCTATTCAAATTGAAAGAGATGAAGGAAATAAGTGATAAGATTCATGACATTAATCTACGTTCAGCCATTTGTTTGCGCAAATATTTCACAGGACCAACAAACTTAGAAATCATCATAGCGCCATCTGTATTAGAAAATTTAGAGCAACTTGGTACGGCGTTTTTCATTAAATGCCAACTAACAACAAATCATAACCTCTGCCACAAAACTATTTTTTGCTTTCTACATCATATATATATATTGTACTTCACACCAATATAACTGGAATTTAAGGTATATTTTAACAGTTTACCTGACTTACTTGCAATGTCCGCATGTAGTGCTTTGTCACAAGGCTTGTGATATTTCGACCCGGAAATATCGATTAATTTGACTGGAATTGACGAAAAGTGCACACCAAATTTATACAGTTAAGACAAACGACTAAAAGAGGTTAAATTTGATTAATTATTATTTTATGAATAGATTGTGATAAAAAATTCATTTCTACATAGAATTAATTAATGAAACGCGTTCGAATATGTTGAAGTCTATCGTAAAAGTAGTAAAACTACAACTAGAAATGTTCACTTATCAGTTAGCCTAAAACCTGTTTAGTTACTGATCTGACTAAGTATTTCTGTACATCTTTTACAAGTCTACAATTTGAGCCTTTTTTATTTTGCAAATCAAAATAGGTAACAGTTGATGTGCAGATACCATAAAACACACTCCACTATAACAGAACATGATTACATTTTTATTCATACAAGTTTTAAACATTTTCTACAGATAAAGAAGTTTCGAAACATACTCCCCATTTTTAAACTTTGATAACCTTGAATTATGATGTGGAAGGTTTAACGAATGTCATATTTATTTTTACATTTATTCGAATTGCTAGCTAATCCTTTCATAACGTCTTAATGGGTTGCTATCATGCTGGTTAATGTAAAAATAGAGATACTGAAAACACTGGTTTCCCCATTTGTATTATTGGGACTTGCCTAGTGAGATGAATGAATTGGCGATTTGTGAGTTATAGAACAGTTAAAAGTTTGTAATATATTACAACTCCAAACAAATTTTGCTCTGGTGTTTGTAGAGCGAAGTTTTCAAAAATACATTTAATAGCTATTCAGATTAGCTTACCAGTGAAGAAAGGAAAGCTATTTTCCTCCAGTCTTTATCTTATCAGTGAAGGAAAGAATGATCACCCTCAGTCAATTATTATCCTATTCATTCATATGCAAATTCCTTTGTGATAATTTAAGAGCATTTATTTGTTGATCACCTTTTATGTAGTTTCTTCTTTCTTGGTTGAATCTTACTTTAACATTGTTAGCAAATCCAATCAAATTTCTCGATATTGTGGTTTGATAACATACACTGAGAAAGTACCATATTATGTTTGCATATAAAATCAAAAAGTGTTATTTCGTTCCATAGTATTTTCAGAGGAACAATCTAACGTAATTCGTATAACACATAAAAAAAAGTTTTACTGAATGTCAAATAAATTATTTCACTTTTGCGACGTTGACATTGATATTTTTTACGTTTTGTAGATAGTATTAACACCTGGGAATATGTAACGTCAACAAAGATGCACCAGTCGAAGGTAATAGAAGAGGTATTCTCAATAACGGTTTGGTCATTCCCATATATCTTTTTCAGACGTGAAAAACATGCGTGGACTTGACCGAAATAGTAGGGATATTTCATCGCGTTAATTCAACTTAAAATGTTAATAAAATAAAACAGATCTTGTTATTCCATATTGATTGATTACCGAAAAACAAAATAACCCAGTTGAAATTTGGTGCAATCTAGGGTGATTATAAAGTTACAATAACGCATTATTGTAATGGGTATTCAAATTTAAGCTCATAATATTTAATCGCGTGGTCCGGCATGGCCAGGTGGTTAGGGCACTCGACTCGCAATCTGAGGGTCGCGGGTTAGAATCCCGTCCGACCAAACATGCTCCCCCTTTCAGCAGTGGGGGCGTTATAATGTGACGGTCAATCCCTCTATTCGTTAGTAAAAGAGTAGCCCAAGAGTTGGCGGTGGGTGGTGATGACTAGCTGCCTTCCCTCTAGTCTTACACTGCTAAATTAGGGACGGCTAGCGCAGATAGTCCTCGAGTCGCTTTGTGCGAAATTCAAAACAAACAAACAATTTAATCGCGTATAAATGAACAGAAATTTACATGTTTCGATGAATATCATTTGGACTATGGGATTTTTGGTCGAATACTACACTGTTATTGGGAGACATATAAAAATGTTTTCTTTTCGATTAATGGAAATAAAACGACGAAAAAAATATTTCTGATGTTTTTGGTGAAAAAAGTGAAATTAAACAGTAATTGAAATCCACACGTTGCTGTAAACTTTGTTCAAAGTCTAACTCCTTTTGTCTACTCTAAAACTCGAATCCAAGTAGAAAGCTTGACTACCTTTTGTCTACTCTAAAACTCGAATCCCAGTAGAGAACTTGCCTACCTTTTGTCTACTATAAACGCGAATCCCAGTAGAGAACTTGACTACCTTTTGTCTACTATAAACGCGAATCCCAGTAGAG
>NW_013666110.1:543916-545574 GCF_000517525.1 Limulus polyphemus | reverse complement strand
GTCTACTATAAACTCGAATCCCAGTAGAGAGCTTGACTACCTTTTGCCTACTCTAAAACTCGAATCCCAGTAGAGAACTTGACTACCTTTTGTCTAGTCTAAAACTCGAATCCCAGTAGAGAACTTGACTACCTTTTGTCTACTATAAACTCGAAACCCAGTAGAGAACTTGACTACTTTTTGTCTACTATAAACTCGAATCCCAGTAGAGAGCTTGACAACCTTTTGCCTACTCTAAAACTCGAATCCCAGTAGAGAACTTGACTACCTTTTGTCTACCCTTAAATTCGAACTCAAGTCGACTTCTAGGGTAAAACGGTATTTCTGTTCTGATAATTCGATGAAATATGCGATAAGAGAAATAATACATATATTTAGATATCATACCAAACAATGCATACATTTCGTTATCGCACTAAATAGTGCACACATTTAGCTATCATACCAAACAATGCATACATTGATTAGCATACCAAATAGTGCATATATTTAATTAGCATACCAAATAGTGCATATATTTAATTAGCATACCAAATAGTGCATATATTTAATTAGCATACCAAATAGTGCACATATTTAGTTATGATGTCAAATAGCGCATACATCGAATAACCATATTAAACAGAACATATATTTAGTTGTCATACCAAATAGTGCATACATTTGATTATCATACTAAGTATTACATTTATTTTGTTATATTAAAAATAGTACATATATTTGGTTATTATATTAGATAGTACGTACATTTAGTTATTTTACACATTACATATATTTGGCATACATTTAGTTACCATGAGAGATTTTGTTTCCGTATTAAATAGTGCATACATTTCATTATTATAACAAATAGAGCATATATTTGGTTATCATATTAAACAATAAAAATTTGGTTATAATGATAAATAATGCATACATTTGGTCACCATATCAAATAGTGCATCAATTGGGTTTTTATAACAAATAGAGCATACATTTGATTATGATATGAAATAGCGCATAGACTTGGTTATAATATCAAATTGTGCGTATATTTGATTATCATTTTAAATAGTGCGCACATTTACTTGTATTAAATAGTGCAGGAATCTGACATACCTTGGTGACTAGGGCGCTAGACACGTAAGCTGCGGGTCGCGGGTTCTATCCCGTCACCGAATATGCTCACCCCTTATAAAAGTACAGTCAATCCTACTATTCTTTCATAGTAGCTCAATCGCTGGCATTGGGTGGTGTTGACTAGCTGCCCTTCCACTGAACTATCACTTCTAGTTCCCCGTTGGGACAGTGGTAAGTCTAAAATCAAGGGTACGATTCCCCTCGGTGGCTTTGCTATAAGAAAAACAAACAAACCTATCACTTCTAAATTATTAGGTCGTCAAGAAATTAATGTCGCGTTTTGGAACACTTTCATTAACCACCTCCCAAAAATCGTACATCAAGTATAATAGTTAAACGAACTGCCTAAAAGTCACGTTAGTACAGCCTATATAATGTGTAAAGTTTAGTATACTCTAATCTCTTATAGTGATGGCACACGACGAGACACACTTTCGGCATGTAATGCTGTTTGAATACAAGAAGGGAAACAACGCCTCTGTAGCCACAAAGAATATCGAAGAAGTTTATGGAAATGTTTTGAACGTTCGTAATTGTCA
>NW_013666110.1:537977-543269 GCF_000517525.1 Limulus polyphemus | reverse complement strand
AATGGAGACTATTTTTTAATAAATGTTTTGTTTTGATATACAAGTTGTTCGGGTCTTATTATACTAAAAGAAAAGCGACATTAATTTCTTGACGACCTAATAGAAATAATTCGAGTAGATAATCTTGGAGCAACTTTGCGCAAAATTAAACTGCATACATTTATTTATATTAAAGGGTGCATACATTTAGTTATTATATTAAATGGTGCGTACAGTTATTTGGTTGTTATGTTAAACAATAAATACATTTAGTTATATTAAATAGTGCATACATTTAATTATATTAAACAATGCATACATTCAATTATATTAAACAATGCATATATTTAATTATATTAAACAATGCATACATTTAATTATATTAAACAATGCATACATTTAATTATATTAAACAATGCATACATTTAATTATATTAAACAATGCATACATTTAATTATATTAAACAATGCATACATTTAATTATATTAAACAATGCATACATTTAATTATATTAAATAGTGCATACATTTAATTATATTAAACAATGCATACATTTAATTATATTAAACAATGCATACATTTAGTTATATTAAACAATGCATACATTTAATTATATTAAACAGTGCATACATTTGTTATCATTTCAATTGATCATACATTTGATTTCGTGCTAAATGAAACTATATTTGGTTAGTATACTAAATAGTGCATAAGTTCGTTATATCAGCTAGAGTATATTGGCTATTTGCAGAATTGAAATATGAACCTAGAAAGTTAATTTCGTTCCATGAAGAAGGACATTACATATATTTTGCAGACTTATATAGCCGATATCCTCAGAGAACTTGTCTGAAAAGTTCTCCGCCAAAAATTCAGCAGTTTTTTTCTCACTGCGCATCCAAAGTTATCAGGCTGTTGTCTCTAATTTGGTCACCTACCCGCTACTGATATTTTTGGCTATAATTTGAACAATGTTCGCCTAACTTGAGCATAAGATGGCTTAAAACAATTCAAATATATTAGGGAAACTATTCAAATGTTAAATGAAAAAATAATACCACGTATGTGATTTTTAGTAGAAAATATGTTGCAAGTATTCAACAAACCTCTCGATTTAGTCTGTGAATTGCACATACAGTTGTTTCTAGACAACATAATTTTTGGCTGACTAGTGTATAATATACATCAAAGTTATCCTCAGAGGCTATGCAAATACATATACAGCCATATCTCATTTGTGGTAAAACATAGGGGGCAAAACATCGCCCTAATTTACCAATCACAGGCAATACTTACTCTTTATTAAAACCATGAATATTTCCACTTTAATTAGCATGAAATGTACTTGGAAATTTTTTTAAGCGCTTAAAGTAAGAAATGAATAGTACTTTGAACTAACTTGTTCAAAAATGTTTATTGCAGAAAATGTGTTCATAGCAGGTTTAATATTTTCCTCAGTGGAAACACCAACATATGCAGGAGTCGTCACTTACCCTCTGGACCAGAATTTAAAACATCAAAATAAAGATAAAAAAAAAGGTGCAATATTAAACACATGAAAATGTTAATCTTACAAAGATCTTAGAAATTTTTCTTCGCGAGCATATACGTAGATGACAACACAATTGCTCTGCTTTGAATATCTCATGATATATTATGTTTTACTGTTAGGAAAATGTTGTCTTCACTAGAGACAAGTTTCATTCAGTGACCAGGTTGAAGAAAAAAACGAAACCCCTTAGATTGTATTATTATGGCTGCTGTTTATTCATAACAAATAAACAAGTTGAACCTATTTTTAATGTATTTTGATACTTGGATGTTTTGTAATTTCCTTTATGTTCACTTGATTTACCTCAAACAGGTATCAGGAGACACGAGGCTCTTTGATGTCGTCATCAATACGAGACAACTTTCTAAACTGAGAAGATGCTTGTGGGAAATACAGTTAATTATATATTTTTCCCTGTCAGACTGATTAATGTGCTACAGATTAAACACTCGAACTAGATTTTTCCCTGTCAGACTGATTATTGTGCTACAGATTAAACACCCGAACTAGATAGACTGTTTTCATAGGCTAGAGGGGAGAAATGAGGATTCCTCTCCCTATAGAGAGTCAGCAGTAGGAAACAACAGGAACACAGTTATAGCGAGTAAGGAAATCTTTAAGTCTACCAGTGGCATGATGGTAATACACAGTATATTGATAAAATCATCTTTTATAGTATTCCTACCATTTGTTCTATTTGTTTGATTTAGACATCAAGTCTTCCATATAAAATAACTCATGTAAAAACTGTGTATCTTGTTGTTTGACAATGTTTCCACTGGGTAAAATATCTTTGAAAACATTTATTGTAATAAATATTTTAATTTGTCATCTTATGAACTTAGAAAAATTTTTAAATACATTTTATGTGGTTAAATTCCAAAATATTCATTGCTATAATAAAGGACATTTGCTTATAGCAAAACCACATCAGGCTATCTGCTGTGTCCACCAAGGGGGATCGAAACTCTGGTTTTAGCGTTATAAATCCGAAGACTTTCCGCTGTCCCACCAGGGGACTGTTATAATAAAGACTGATAAATGCGGTAATGTTTTGTTCCCCAAGTTTTACCAAAATAGAGATATGACTGAATATTGCACATTACTGTTTCCATTTTCACTGAGTATAATTTTGATATATAATATATTCTAGACAATTAAATATTCTGGACTCTGTATAATTTTTTATGTACAATTCAAAGACTAAATTAGAAAATTTTGTGGATAATTTTCAACATATTTTCCACTAAAAATCACGTATAACTGGTGTTACGCTTTCATTTATCATTTCAATATTTTCCCTCGTTTATTTCAAATACTTTAGGCCTTCTTGTGGCCAGATTAGGCAAATGTTGAAATTGTAGCCAAAAACAAAACTGTGTGACGAAATTAATCAACAAGTATGTGATGTGACAAAAAAACAACAACTGGAAAATGTTTTTAACACAAGATCTGTGAGGTTGTTGGCTTTACAAATCTGCACAGAACAAGTAGTGCCCCCAAATCAACTCTGCACAGAACAAGTAGTGCCCCTCATTTTGAAATATAACGACACATTAATGGGTCTCATAATACGACCTACTGTATCTCGTAATCGTATTAAATTAATACATATATTTGGTTATAATATAACCTAGAGTTCTATCTGTTCACAACCGTCGAGCTTAACTATGATAACTAGTGCGTCATTACTTGCTCTTCATTTAGTGTTATTTTCGATGCTGTTCTTTGTATCTTACTAAAAGGAGTCAATGACGTATTAGAGGACAACTGTTTAGGCCCAAACAAAATTTGTGAAAAGCTTTGTTTTGTTTTTTCAGTATTATACATTAAATATATTTTTAGTTGCAGCTTCTTGAAAGATAATTCGAAATTTTGAAAGATCTCTAACGCGTTTAGTTGTTTGAAATTTCAATTATAATATTTTGCTCTGAATTTGATTTTAAAATTTGATGGTGATTACTATATCTTTGTCGTCCTGTGTTTAATTGTTAATATTTTCCGGATAAAAATGTTTCCATACGTAACATTAACAAATATGATCAAAATATGTGCTAGTTGTGAGGTTAAACCTTCATCTCAGATGAATGGCCAAAATTAAACTTTTTTAAAGTACAGCGGATTCTTCACGATCTATACTAACATTTTGCCTACCAAAACATTTTGGTTTTTGGCATGTCGTGACCTATGACCATACGGGTTAAAAGCCCTAATTCTCTTGTTGCAATTCAGTTGAACTGTGGTGACTTACAAGTGTAAATGACACCAAAATTAACCCTTTCTGGAGAGGATACATTACTGGATTACCTGACATGAAGTACTCCCATTTTATGGTTATTCGTAAGTATAAGATAGGAAACTTTAGCGTTTTGACAAAAAAGGCGGGAACGTCATTAGTGTTGAGTCATATCAGTAAAAGAAGGGAAAGTATGGTCCAGTAGGGAAGAACAGTCTGCTGCATGACTGGCTATCAGTCACACACCAGACGCAGTGAAGAAAGTTTAACAACTTGTCACTAACAGTATTTATTTTGTTGAATTTCGCGTCAAGTTATTTGAGGGCTACCTGCACTAGCCGTCCCTAATTTTTAAGTGGTAAATCAGAGGGAAGACAGCTAGTCAACACCTTCCACCGCCAACTCTTGGGGTACTATTTTACAAACGACTAGTGTGATTGATCGTAACATTACAACGCCCTCACGACTGAAAGGGAGAACATGTTCGGTGGCTGGATTCGATCTCGCGAATCGCAGCTCACGAGTCGAGTGTCCTAGGAACCAGGCCATATCAGGCCTCAACAAAGTAACCTAAGAACATGGCGACCTATTGCACCTGATGTAGAAATCTTCCCTGTAATCTTAAACAAGATAATTTATATGATTTTAGGGTCATGAAAGTGGTACAAAAGATATGTTCACAAGCTTCTCCCAAAGCACATAGTCGAATTGAAGACCAAGTGTTAAAGAGTTGCAACAGCAGCTGGAATGTGACAAATGGAAATACGATGTTACGTTGAACGCAGAATTTGTCTCCGTTTGTGTCTGCAAAAGTTCAGACGTTTTATTTTCATCCCACCAGTTATAAAACATTTCAAAAGTCGGAGAGCACATGCTGCAAATGCTTTTCTAAGATCTTTATGGTGGTTGCAGTTTTACAGCTGTAATGGCGAGTAAAACAGCTGGAGAACCGAAAATATTTTCTGAGTGAACTTTGTAAACTATCAAGCTAACGTGCTGACACTGTTATACCACGAGAAAGTAACCTTTTAATATAATCGGATGCCAATAAGTTATGGTTTCATCAAGACAAAACATCCAGCAAGTAAATACGTCAGTTTTCTACAAGATGGAAATACAAAATAATGCTATGCCATCAGCAGAAATTTCTCATGTTCCTTTGGATAGCCCCCAGTGGCACAGCGGTATGTCTGTGGACTTACAACGCTAGAATCCGGGTTTCGTTCCCCTGGTGGGCAGAGCACAGATAGCCCATTGTGTAGCTTTGGGCTTAATTACAAACAAATAAGCATCCTTTGGGTATCTCAAATGGACCAGTAAAAGTCGTCGTCCACGTACGATTGATGGAGAACATAAAGACGAGGAAGGACAACATTGACGTTCGTCTGTTGCGGAAAACCTCCTGCAACGAAAACTGCATTACAATTGTTTGTTTGTTTGTTTTGAATTTCGCGCAAAGCTACACGAGGGCTATCTGCGCTAGCCGTCCCTAATTTAGCAGTGTAAGACTAGAGGGAAGGCAGC
>NW_013666110.1:532396-537251 GCF_000517525.1 Limulus polyphemus | reverse complement strand
ATAAAATCTGGTATACGTGCATTCCACGCTTGGTATTGTTGGCGCACGAAAATATAGCTAATAAAAAGGAAAAAAGATCTCATAGATTAATTTACTCTATTCCTTCCTAAAATAATTTCAAGTGCCGCGGCTATTGAGGATTCCTTCTGTTTTTGTATTTCTTTTTTTAAGTAACGGAATCCTATGTTAAAAGTTTATTTGTTATTAAGCATGTACACAGTGGGCTACATGTGCTTTGCTGAGCCACAGGGGGTGAGGGTATGTTTAAAGTATCAAAATCATGATTTAAATGAACTTATGTTGGAACTCTGATTTAAAAAGTTGTATTTATATTTTTCGTTAATAAAAGTTTTACTGTTAAAACACGAAAACGAACATATTTCATAGTAGTATAATGATCATTTGTATCCATCCGCCAAATGTAAATTGTTTCGGAAACAAACAATGTGCATGGAAGGGACAGACAGACAGACTGCCTAAGGTTAAGACGTTCCTTTAATGAGAAAGTTTCCATTATTTTGTGTGTAAGGTGTTGAATACACTAAAGCGTGATAATGTTTTGCCAAATATTAATCCCCCGGTGGGTCAGCGCTAAGTTTACGGACTTACAACGCTAAAATCTCGGATTCGATTCCTGCAGAGGGCAAATAGCTCATTGTGAAGCTTTAAACTCAACAACGAAACTAAATAATATTGCTCTTAAAAATTAATCAAGGCATCTCTACCTTCAACAAATAGTGTAATTCGTTGTTTTTTTAATTTCTCGGCATGGAGATGAACCCGGGATTTCCCGCCAGGACTCTATCGGCCAAGCTAAAAGGGTTATTTATCAATATATCCTAATAAGGCGCTTTTCAACGCTTTAACTTAACATAGTCTCAGGCCTTGTCTCATAGGCATCAGGTTTTGTGTGGTAGCTCATTTTTTTTATATACCACCGAAATTGATTCCAGCCCGACACCCTCCGCACGCTACTTGAGTTAAAGGGTTAGCTCACTAGCAAGGTGTTAGTCAGGCATGTTTTAACAACTTAAACTAGTATATATTATGGAAAGATTAGGCTTGGTTTGGATTAAAAAGTTGTAAGGTTAACGCATAACTATTTGAAATGCATGCAATTATTTAGTGACGTCATTGAAAGGAGGCAAAGTGTTGTTCTTGGATATATTTTCCATTAATCTTTTGAATAACAGGTTAAATCTAGTATCACACGTTCTTTTGTTGGTATTATGTTACTCAAATGGTTAATATCCCAACATAGCTCAAAATGGCAATAATTAGGTTAACAAAGACGAGACGCAAGCCATTGAAGTTTAAATTAATTAAGATGGCTCAGAATATCGCTGTTTACTATTACACTAGAGAACAGAAATATATATATATATATATATGTTATCGTCTAAAATCTACCAGACAGAAGAGGCAGGACATGGGACAAAGGCTACTCGTGACCTTTGCTGCTCGATCTAGTCAAGACAATTAACGTTCTGTCTGCTACTCACACACAAACACACATGCACACAGACACGGAGAGTGATCATGTGGACACTAACTCGATGAACTAATAAAAAGGAACGGAGACATCGTACATAACCACTGGATACACTGGACACAGAACAAACCTCTATGCGTTATGTGGCACTATGTGGACAGACAGAGGTTGATAATGAAAACGAAACTATTGTTTGTTTGTCTGTTTGAAGTTAAGCACAAAGCTACACAATTGGCTATCTGTGCTCTGCCCACCACGGGTATCAAAAACTCGGTTTCTAGTGTTGTAAGTACGCAGAAAAACGAAACTAAATCTAAAATTTTTGATTTTCAAAATTTCAATTTAAATGAATAAAAGGAAAAGGCTTAGTCAAATTTATCTCATTTCCAAGTATTTTACTTTATAGTTTCTTTGTTCGTCTGTTTTTCTTTTAGCGCAAGTTGCACAATGAGCTGCCAGCGCTGTACCTATCGCAGGGATTGAACACCGAATGTTAATGTCATATGCCATCAAGCTTATCGTTGAGCCGCCAGGGGACCCAAATATTATATAGTACACATGGTTAAAAATTTGTATAATTGGCAAACAAATATAGTGTTATAATTGTAAACATATACCTTAATATTGTACATTTTAACCTACTATTAATTTTCAGTAGTTGGATATTTGTAGAAATATTATAAGTACTTGTTATTAATACGTATAACCATACAACAAGAACTACATATAATATTACTTGTATTTTAATATATTAAACGTTTGTTTATTTAGAATTTTCGTACAAAGCTATACAATTAGTCGTTCCTAATTATGAATTAACAGACTAATTATGAATTAACTAGTCACCGCCAACTCTTATGTTACATTTGTTTGATTAAGTAATCGGATTTCACGGTAACTTTTAAAGATCATTCATGGCCCGAAAACGAGTAGGTCGTTTTTACGCGACGGGACGAGAACCATGAAAGTGCGGATTCACAGTCCGGTAGCGCCAACTACCAGGCCACGTATGTTAAACGAAGCCAGACCTCAAGATCAAAGTGGGCCTCAAATTTACATACTTGTTATCTTTATGCATTTTGAAAGTTTCCCGACTTGTTTTTATGTGCCTCCCAATCAGACCAAAATGTGACACACACTCTCAGCTTAGAGCTGTAAAGTATATATACAAATTAACTATTTAAATTGTGTTTCACCTTTCTTTTGGGCTAATGATTGTCTTATTTTGTTTTCATGTGTCATCATTTTTTTTTGTTAGCCGGGGGCCTGAAAAGTTAGAAGTGGACCGGGCCTCTCTGGATCTCTGAGAGGGCCTGTATATATATATACATATATTACATTTAGTTGTTACGATATGTTTACAATTTACATTTTGTATGGTCCCCTGATAGTACAGAGGTAAGTCTTCAGATTTACAATGCTAAAATCAGGGGTTCGATTCCTCTCGGTAGACACAGCAGATAGCCCAATTTGGCTTTGCTGTAAGAAAACACACACGCTTTTCGTATCTTATGATTCATTGTTCGCAATAATAGTGGTTATAGCAAGTTAGATATAATATCGATAATTTTCTGTTGATAAAATACAGGACTGGATAAAAGTAAAGTGCGTGGTACTTCCGGTGTTATATTTGTTTTTCTAATTATTCACTCCTCGGGAAATCTCACCATCCGTAGCTTTCCAACCAATGTTAATTGATTTGTAGGTGACTTTACATGATAAGTGCTACTAAGTCAAAGAAACGTTAAACCGAATAAGTACCATTATAATCACATGGTTAGAAATGACAGTCGTCAGCAGAAATAAATAGGAAAGCTGTGATAAGTAGGATAAAGTCTTCCCTCGTAATTTTGAGATCGTGACACACTACACTAGTAAGTGAAAAGTAGGTTTAAGTTATTTATTTTCATACTTGTGATTACACCAGTGGTTCTTAACCTGTTTTGCTCCATGCCCAACCTCGACACCTCAACAAATTTGATGCCCCTTAATATAAAAACAAATTTGGTGTTGAAAAAGTATAATAATATAATGTAAAAATAAACAATTTACCAAAATTTCACACCCAAATGAAATTTTTTTTCTTATTGTAGCATTTTCAAATTGTTCCACGTTCAGAATCACTGGATTACACAGTCTACGTGCGCCTAACTTAGGGGTGTGTGTACAACTGTAAGTAAGAACTGGAGAGCGTAAGAGGCAAGAACATTTTTTGCTCAAAAATATTCATCAAAGTGAGATGGCATATGCCCCTTCTGTCGCCCCTGGTTAGGCGCCTATGACACATTCTGACCCTTCCATTAACTGAGTATCTACATATATGTATGATTCGTAGATTAACTAGCTGAAAAAAAAAACAATAACAAAAACTTCGATAATAATAATAATAGAAAGATATCAGTGAAATTTCCAAAACAATGGCCCCCCAGTGACACAGCGGTATGTTTGCGGACTTACAGTGCTAGAAACCGGGTTTTGATACCCGTGGTGGGCAGAGCACAGATAGCCCATTGTGTAGCTTTGTGCATAATTACAAACAAACAATCCAAGACAATGAATTATTTCCTTGCACATTATCAGGAGGGTGTTTTTTGTTTGATATAGCGGTTTCTTAAGTGTGATCGACTTTTCTTGATTCACGGCGAGATTATGATAAATATTTCGTTTAACTGGAAAAATGTTACATTTCCGGAACGTTATCTTAGAAAGACTATTATAATGAATCTATTTTCAGCTCAAATATTTTATTAATTTCCTGGATTTGTTTTACCGTTTTATCTGATTCACAAATGAATGTAAATTAAAACGCACACTTCTTTCTACGCCCATGTGATTTAAATTTAATTTTATTTCTATCTGGATATTAGATAAGATCTGCTAGTCTAGCAAGCTTTTATCAGTCTACGATACAGTCGGTACTTCTACATCGAATACTTCAATCTAGTAGCACGGGTATTTACATAGAGTTTGCAATAATAGTAGTTGCTCTTATGCTTTTTATATATATTAGATATGGAAAAATGATGCTATTTAGTTTTGAGTTATGTTTTGGGTAAACTTTTTTAGCCATTTCAAAATTTTCTGGTCTGTAATTGTTTATTTTAAAGAGGCCTGGCATGGCCTGGTGTTTAGAGCATTCAATTCCAGCCTGAGGGTTGAGGATTCGAATCCTTTCCCCCAACATGCACGCTCTTTCATTTGTGAGGGCGTTATAATGGGACGGTCAATTCCACTTTTCGCTGTTAAAGAGTACCCTAAGGCTGGCGGTGGGTGTGTTGACTAGCTGCTTTCTCTATAGTCTATCACTTCTAAATTAGGAGCGGAAAGTGTGTTTAAATATTTTCGCACAAAACTACACAAGAA
>NW_013666110.1:528045-531396 GCF_000517525.1 Limulus polyphemus | reverse complement strand
GTGTATATAATATCTATGGGGGTTTGAGTCCGTTTTACTTCACCATATAGTAACCTAGATTAATATATATATATATACAATCACTAAACTGTTGGTCAGCTGTATAACATCTAATAATGAATTCGACGAAATGTCATAACATTATTCACATACCAAAATTAATTTAGGTTGCTCTATGATGAAATAAAACGGACTCAAAACCACATAGATATTGATAATTTCGTTGTTGTGTCGGTTCCTGGAGGAGTTCCTCAAATTGTGGGTAAACGCTTCTGCTCTTGATTTGCTCCCTGTATAAAAACCTGGGGGGGGGGACGATTACTTTCCCTACTTCCCGGTTCTTGCGCCAGTGTTATTAAACAAAGAATATTAAACAGAGTTATATATCTAAAATACATTTAGAGTTACCTATAAGGGTCGTGGACCTTATCGGCAAAGCCACACTGAGCTATCTGCTGTGTCCACCGCAGGGAATTGAACCACGGATTTTAGCGTTGTAAGTCCGTAAACTTACCACTGTCCCTCCGGAGGAATAAATGTTTACATTGGATATTGTAATAGTGATTTTTTCTTTGTTTTCTTCTTCTTTTGGTCAGGTGTTTACATTGAATGTTATGATAAACAAAACATAAAACTATTCTATCTGGTGCAATGTATAGGTCCCATCGGTAGCGGACGCTGTATAAACAAATTGGTGTGTAAACGGTTATCTTATTCAGTGAATATTACAAAAAATGTGTGCCATGTCAAATTAAACTTTACATGATCCATGTCGAAATTCCCGCTGTTATTTGAGGCTTGGTGAGAATTATATGCATTTTTGGAGGAAGAGCAGGGAAGACATAGTGGGTTAATATGAGTAAATTCACCACCAGATGTAGTAATATTTAGAAAATTCCTTAATTACATTGTGCCACATTAATTCATAGAAACTTTTTAAAATTCGGTGTTAAAACTATACACAAGTACATCAATTATTTAAAAAACACCATCATGGTACGATAGAGAAAAAATAATTAATTAAACTTCAAAACCCGTCAGTTATTTAAGAAACACCATCATGGAACGCTAGAGAAAAAAATAATTAATTAATCTTCAAAACGTTTTACATGGAAGAAGAAGATAGATACTTTATCACATTATAGTATCACATATCAAATATCACATTGATATTTGTTACTTGTTTGTTTGTTTGTTTTGAATTTCGCGCAAAGCTACACGAGGGCTATCTGCGCTAGCCGTCCCTAATTTAGCCGTGTAAGACTGGAGGGAAGGCAGCTAGTCATCACCACCCACCGCCAACTCTTGGGCTACTCTTTTACCAACGAATAGTGGGATCGACCGTCACATTATAACACCCCCACGGCTGAAAGGGCGAGCATGTTTGGTGGGACAGGGGATTCGAACCCATTTGTTACTTAATGACAATAATAAAATTATAGGAATGTAATTTAAACTAAAACTTAAAATTTGACACCATTATATTTAAACTAAAAATTTTAGTTTAAAGATAATGGTGTCAAATTTTAAGTTTTAGTTTAAAGATAATGGTGTCAAATTTTAAGTTTTAGTTTAAAGATAATAGTGTCAAATTTTAAGTTTTAGTTTAAAGATAATGGTTTCAAATTTTAAGTTTTAGTTTAAAGATAATGGTGTCAAATTTTAAGTTTTAGTTTAAAGATAATGGTGTCAAATTTTAAGTTTTAGTTTAAAGATAATAGTGTCAAATTTTAAGTTTTAGTTTAAAGATAATGGTTTCAAATTTTAAGATTGTTAACGGCATTTTCAACGGTAAGTCTGAAGGCTTACAACGCGAAAAACTAGTTTTCGATACCCGAGATGGAAAAATCACGGATAGCCCATTGTGTAGGTTTGTGCTTAAGAATAAACAAATTATGATAAAGTATAATAGTTAAAAATAATAAAATTAGATGTGTTAAACAGTTTAACCAATGCTGTTAATAAAAGTAACGTTAAATATTGATAGAGTATACATAACACACAAACATTAGTTGTTAGTTTCAAGTACTAATTAATGTAGATTTAATGAACATCAATATAGCCGTGTATTAGCAAAATCTTTCATAATCCTCCTTGAAAGTGTATTATAACCAATTAAAACCCAACAGTTCTGACATTGTAACTTTAGAGGAGCCTGATATACAAAATTAATTGCTACGACACGTGTTATTGTTCGGATGTGAAGTGAAGCAGCAAGACATCAGTCTAATAACAGTTTCTAAATATATACATATATAGAGAGAGTAAGATCATCACAAACGACAATACTCTGTAATAAATTGTTTCATCTGTTGGGTACACTCCCCAATAAGATTAGGAGATTTAGGTTTATACTAAGTTAACAATGGAGAATTTAACTGAAAATGCTGTTAACAACGAGTGTACTCAACAGATGAAACAATGCAGTTTAATCTTTATAAATAAGAAAATAATAAAATGATATTGAATTAACTATAATCATTACGAGGTTGATTTATAATAGGAAGCTTCTTTTGATCGGAACTTAATACAAATTAATGTGATTATACATAGTTTTTTTCAGTATAAGGCAAATAGTATTTAAAAGATCCCTGCCATACAAATTTGAGCACCCCTACTAAAAAAGTTGAGCTAACTCACTTATTTTCATTCCTTGTGATATAAAAATGGGTGGAAGAGTGAGCATTGTTAATTTATAATCATAGCGGTGTCTGTTACGTTTTACAATTTTTCTGTTTTTATATACAAACAGTAATACAATTTACAATACGGTTATTACAAAAAGTTATTACAAACAATAATTTATATACAAAAGTTTTACAAACTTACAAACAATATCGAGTCTTCTTTCTGGTCTGGAACTTCCTTGATGTCTTATCGAGGGTTCATGATGAGCGAGTTAATTTCGAGTTGACGTAGGTACAATTCACTTAATAGGGAGCTAGCTAGCTCGGTGGTCTTCACTAATCACACGCCGATTTTTTCCACCGATGAAGTTAGGTAATGTTTTCGTAAAAGTATTAATGTCCGATGTGAATCCACTGAAGTTAAATGTAATATTCGAAATGTATAAATGTTCCTGGTCGTATATCTTAAGTTTCCTGATTAATAAACGTTATAATAATCACAGCTATAGCTTTCGAAGTTTATAGCACACCAACTATAGCAAACCAATAATAGATACTGTTTTTAGGTGCATTGCGTTGGTTATATTTATAGGCGTGTGGAGAGTTTCTTGAAATTTCAGGTTATGCAATAATATAAACGCTACACTAGCGTTTATGTACATACGTATTTTGTTGATTCTTACATTCGAGAATCTTCTAAAACTTTAGAAAATAGGCGGGAATT
>NW_013666110.1:517656-528024 GCF_000517525.1 Limulus polyphemus | reverse complement strand
TTCCTTGATGTCTTATCGAGGGTTAATGATGAGCGAGTTAATTTCGAGTTGACGTAGGTACAATTCACTTAATAAGGAGCTAGCTAGGTCGGTGGTCTTCACTAATCACACGCCGATTTTTTCCACCGATGAAGTTAGGTAACGTTTTCGTAAAAGTATTAATGTCCGATGTGAATCCACTGAAGTTAAATGTAATATTCGAAATGTATAAATGTTCCTAGTCATATATCTTAAGTTTCCTGATTAATAAGCGTTATAACAATCACAGCTATAGCTTTCGAAGTTTATAGCACACCAACTATAGCAAACGAATAAAAGATACTGTTTTTAGGTTCATTGCGTTGATTATATTTATAGGCGTGTGGAGAGTTTCTTGAAATTTCAGGTTATGCAATAATATAAACGCTACACACGTATTTTGTTGATTCTTACACTCGAGAATCTTATAAAACTTTAGAGAATAGGCGGAAATTTCGTAATACCGATTTAACAGTATAAGTTATGTACATTTTTGAATGGAAATTCAATTTAAACAAACATCGATATTAAAATAAACATATAATAGTAAATCCGTCACATGTCGAAAACACGTGGAAGCCGAAATATTTTTTTAGTTTAATGAGGAACACTTAACTACTGCGAAAAACTTCCTTGGAAGACCACCTTGTGTCTCTTAACTTACAGAACAAGCCGTTTTGGTAGATTCGAGGCATTCGGCAACAAAATGAAGTGACATCCTTAAGCATGCTCCTGGATAAGCTTTTCTAAGGAAGCCATTAGTGGCAACAATTCCTGCACCAAACCTTGTCAACAATTAATAAAGTGACATCCTTAAGGAAGCTCATTGTATTCTGGATAAGCTTTTCTAAGAAAGCCATTAGTGGTGTTATATATACAAGACTGTTTAGTTTAAGTTATTATTTAGTTTATTTAGTGACTTAATATTTAATGATTATTTAATTTTCATAATAAGAGTGTTAAAGGTTTATCATTTTAAAAGCGATAGTTATGACAAGTTTAGTTATGTAACTCTATACAAGTCGTACATTGTGTATGGAGTTTAATTGTTTGTACTAGGCTTTAGTAATATTGTTGACGTCATTTTACCCGAAGCTTCCAAATTCTTCTTGTTATATGTAATATTATTGTCACTAGGGGGCTAGATATTTCTAGATTTTTCTGTCGCATGTTATAAATACATGCAGATACAGAACCAAAGAAAAGCAAATTAAGCGAGAGATAATTAGACAGATCTTAGTGATTGTCAGTTTAGCCGTGATGGGCGATTTCTAAAGAAGTTAAAGTTAAGTCAGAAAAACATTAAGTTAGTGAAAGCGAAGTTAGACTGCGTGGTTGTTAGTTTAGCTGTAACGGGCGATATCTAAAGTGAGTGTTACAATGATATTGTAATAACAGAGATAAAAAAAGAATAATTTGTCTTGTCAAAGGGTGTTCTAAAGTAATTGAACCCACCTTTGTGGACTTGGATGAAAAGGAGACAATTATTTGAAGTTCTGTACACAAATGTGGTAACACACAAGGTAACATAAGTGAATATATCGCGGATTGTGCAATAAGAAACATAGTAGAGAAAAAATAATTCGTTTTGTCACTTGAGTTCTAAATAATTGAACTAGCCTGTGTGGACTTTTGATAAGAACATAGAATTATTTTACACGCTAGATACAACTTTGATAACCTATAGTGAAACAAACTTTTGTACATATGTTTGACTTGTTTTGAATATATTATTTTAAAACGAGTGGATTGTGTGCTGTTCGTATATTGTTGACATTTATCGCCAACAAGTAACAGACACCTACTATAAAGAATCCGGCCCTATATACAAAAACCCTGATAAGTGGCAACAATTTCTGCAACAAACCTTGTCCGCAACTGCCAAAGTGACATCCTTAAATAAGCTCACTGTAACTTGGATACGCTTCTCTAAGGAAATCACTGGTACAACGATGAACAAGGACCGTAGTTTCGACTCGTGCAACATGCTGATTGACAAACTCCTTACGTATTTGTAGTCACACCCTTCTCAGATTTATTGACCTTCAATTATTGATGCACTTCGATCAAAAGAAAATTTAGCGATACTTTTGATTCGAAAGTTTCAAAGTCATGGTTTGGCCTGGATTATGATGGCAAAACGAGTCTTACATTCATTCTAGTTCAAACCCATTTTCAAGAACAACCCCTTTCTTTTATTTGCCCAAGAAATTCTGGACCATAAATACAATATTTTTCAAGAAGAAAGAACAATATGCCAAACCTCCAAAACCAAAACAGCTTGAAAGGTACAGAATGGACTACAACTGCCTCATTTACCATCACAAAATCCCTATCTGAATCCTACTGAACACATATGGGAATACTTTGATAGGAAACCTAGAGTAAAATGGTTATGGTCAGCATCTCAGCAACAATTACAGAGTTGTATGCTTAATCTGTGAAAAAAATCTAGACCACTGTGCTGTTGAAAATCTGAATGATTTCGTGCATAAGTGACTGTAGGTCCTTTGAGAGTCTGGAAGAGGTCCTGTCAGATATAGAACGTTAGAAACATTACATACTATACCTTTATGTTTGGTAGTAAGTAGTTCTCTGACCATTAGTAGAGGACAAATTTAGTGTGCAGAGATCTGTATAACTGACGTTTGTTTGTTGTACTTTCTCTCTCTCATGTTGATTCCTAACTGGTATTTAGCTAAAAACTGAAATTCCAACATTATTTGGTATTTCTTAGAAAACCATAGATAAGACGCTCTATGTTGCCAAAAATTTTCGGACAACACAGACTCAGCCAGTCGTGGGTCCATTTTCAAGTGAATCTCAAGTTACATTGTTGCGTAGAGTTTAGAAAAGACAGCACTTGCCACAGCCAGCCAGAAATCAAGATACCGAGGAAAAATGAATTCATAGAATCTTTGAAGTGAAATGATTATTGATTTAAGCACGGTTTTTATAATCAGTTGGGCATTTAGCTTGGTATTGTGATATGTGAGTGTTTTAAGCTATCTCTTTGAAATTTAGCGGATGAAAATATTCAATAATTCATACAAAGTGAAAAAAAATTATTACAGAGTTTCTTTACTTCTAAGCAAACAAGTTGCGTCAAATCTGGACATTCATTAATCTTGCTCTCAGGCTGTTATACATGAGCAGAAGAACTAGTCCTGCTGTGTCATTGTTTGTTCTCTGTGTGTGGCTGGCATATTTTATAAGTTGTTGATTAACTTTAAATGTTGGCGTATTGATCATATGCAAAGATAGAGATGCTGAAAACACTCATATACCTTTCTATTAATTGCACTAGTTGGATGTATGCGTGATGTAGAATTCTGGGAACTTATAAAAGAGACTTGAATTATATATTCTTCTAAGTGAAATTAGCTCTTGCACAGAAATCATCAAGTAGTGGTCAGACTGTTCCGTGTTTTGTTGTTGTCCGGCAGACACAGGCAAAGAACTCTGCCATAGAGTGAAGAGTATCGTTATCTGTCATAGACGCAGTTTTCACGTACCTGATTTTCTTTTGTGGAGGAAGAAAATTACTATTTTTGATTCAAAGAGAAATTTTGTGTGTCTAGTCTTCTTACTTATGGTTGAGTTTCATTTATTTCATTATCTAAAAATAAGTTCTCGAAACTTCCCGTTATTGTGGTCTTAACTAACTTATTGTCTTACCACTTAGTCCTGAAAATTTTGACTCGTATAAACAGTAAGATTGAATAATGTTTTATATATATACCCAGATTGTTTAGGAATAGCAGTTCTAATATGTACGACGACAAGGTAAAGCAATGGGTTAACTTACTTACATGCTGGATAATTTACCTGCATCTTGAAATACCACACTGAGACCAAAATCTAATGGAAGTAAAAAAATATAGTAATAGTAATCTCTGCATTGTGCAAGTTTCATAACATACAAGTCATTCCACAAGTTAAATTGTTCAACTACTTTATTATTTAAATTGGCTCTCCAGTTATGTATAAAACTGGAGTGATTCATTGGTCAGTATAAGTTGGAATATTATCTTCCCTTTAATGTGAAGTAAGTATAATCTTTGATGTGGGATACCAAATGAAGGTTATACTTTACCTGACCAAAATCTGGCATCTCATTATTCTTTCGGTCCTTTTTCCTGTTCCAGCATCTACCGAAAAAGACCACTATTCGTTATTAATTCAACTCTGAAACCAATAGATTAGACAACGTAACTTAAGCGTATGTATTTGTTTCCAACAGCTTTATTATTCTGTTTGTTTCACTTACTCGAGTTTGATTTATTTCCGTAAAACTTTCCCTTCCAAGCCACTTGTTGTACGTGGTATTTCCTGATGGTAATTAGAGTACCTGAATACCGCTTTCTCTAGATATCACTATGTGAACCCAACCATAAAAAATCTATATTATTTAGGTGCAAATGTCTGCCAGTGGTATTAATGATAACGAATTATTACCTGCTACTATAATATACGGCTAACAACCAGAAGAATGGTGAGGTGTCAACCAGAACCTTTATGAAATGTAAGTTAGGTGAAAATGTATATATCACACGGTCATCCTTTGAGAGCGTCGAATTTAACAACATCTCTCTGAAATACAACTCAGTTTCTCAGGAAGTGAAAGTTACGACGCTGTTGTTTGGAGAGCAAAGCAAGTGTTTATTTTTTGTTTAATTTTTAAAATCGCTTGTTTGTTTTCTCTCACAGTTCTTATTGTACTACTGACACGAAACCCTAGGTACCTGACACAAAGCGCAGAAGGCGGACGTCCCCAAACTTGTTCACCTGGTATGCATACGCTATTATTAACAAATACATTGAATTGACAGAATGATCAAGCGTATTTTTTGTAATCTACTATATAACAAAGTTAGGCATTCCTGCATATGTCTATAGCAAACAACTTAGAGAGTAGCGTCTGTGCTATACAGATAACCTTAAGATTTAAAAGAGCAATAAAGACACGTCATTTGCGACATAATGCTGGTTATTCTTTCAGAACAGCTGCTAGCATCTATCTTATATAATTAGGCCACTTTCCCAGATCAGTCCTTGATTAATAGACTCAAATCTTCACATAACTAGACTCGCTCTTACACAGTTAATGCTCACCAGTTAAAAGTAATGATTAGAGGTAGGAAATTATAAGCTTTCGTGGTGGTAGGTCAATTCTTTGTCAAGTATATAAATTATTGGTCCGACAACAACAAAAATAATAGTTAGCAAGCTGTGTACGAATTGTTTCAAAGCAGAAAAATCTCACGTCGTTAATGTTTTAAAACGCATCGAATGTTTTATGTAATCTTCTTTGTTATGTCTATTGTAATGTGGCTTTAAGTTTAATACGGGGTTGTTTCTATGAGATTGACTGGGACATTCGCAATCACATTAAAAAGCCACTAGTCATAAATGTGGCGCGAATCACAGCGCTCCCGCCTGGCAGCCTGCCAGATCACACTTGTACCTGAAGTACGTGTACACAAATACCAACCAAAAGTTCCTTGGCGTCGCATTGGTTCGTTTGAGGCGATGGTTTAGAAGCGGGAATCGGAGCGACCAACGTTAGGTTTTGACGTAATGATTCCAGGGCACTCTCGGTACCCAGTGTCTATCTCTCATTCCCACTTCACTTCAGACCCCCGGTTCGTTTATTCCCCTCCCGAGCAATAAGATCGGGCTATCTCGCAGGCGCTAACACTCTTGCGTTAGTTTGCTAGTGTCTTAGCGAGGGAAAGGTGAACTGCGCGTGCCGCAAGCGCCATGTTCTTAGGTCTCCGCACGCTGAGTGATGATGTAGATTATAGCGAAAACAAGCATGTGTGTCCATGGTTGATGCACTTTCTGTCATCGCGACCGGCAGTCACTTGTTTGGCGGCGAACCTACAGCTTCTGTCTAGCCAAAAGCTCATGGCATGGGTATAGAGGTCCAGCCCGTCCCCTGCTTCGTTCTGGATAATAAGGTAAGTAAAATTAAGATCGGGGCTTAAAACTACATAACGCAAGTGTTACAAACAGCATAACCAGTAATGTTTTAAATGTAATTTGTTCCTACAATGTATGATTAGGTAATACGTTCTCTACTTCTGAATAATCTACTAACTGAAAAAAAAATATGTACGATTTATTTCAGTTTTAATGTCACAACTGTTCCTGGAACACTTTTTCTAAACTCTCAAAGTTCATACTCATCATTTACATAGAATGATGTCAGATTTTTAACAGTCCTTTCGCACTCCGATAGAGTAGTAACGAGATAATTACAAACAACTGAAATAAACAGAAACGTCGCGTGCGTACGTGTTACACATACTTATAATTCTATTTTCTGTGCAAGTTCGTTTAAAAGTTTAAACAAAACTTAGTGTACCAGACTCAGGAAAGTAAGTCGATTGTTTTTTATATGAAGTAGTACTGTTGCTGGGTTGAGGGATTCTCGCTGCGAATCTACACCTATGTATTTTTACATTTAATATATGAAATATGGAGAGAACTTTTATTGTATTAATATTAAATTTCGACCAAAGCAAGCTAGTAAAGACCTGAGCTGGTTAAATAGAATATTATAGCTATATTATTTAGTTGCACGAAGTTGCCTAATACTACAGGCATATATTTTTTTAAGAGAAGTAAATTTATTTAAGAGCAAACATTTGCGGAATTTCGAAGAGATAAATTTGGATTGCTGTAATATTTCTCTGACCTTACAATAGGTGGCGGCACTATGTGTTGAATATGCTCTGTATCTTTGCATGCAATAATTGTAAAATTGTTGTGTTAATTATAATTAAAAAATGACACTTTTTCATTATGCTTTATTTTCTAGTTTAAAGTTTTTTTCACCTTGATGCTAATACGATAAAAAGGTAAGCCTTAACGTAACTGTGAAAAAGAAAATTGTGCAGTACATAAAAGTGTCCCGTTATTTAAGTTAAGCAGTGCTTTAATTGTGGGCATTACATCTGTCTTAAGTATGTATGCTCATACAAATTAAACAGCATAAATTTTTATGATCATATTAATCTCTGGTTTCACTAATATCACAGTTCAACATTTTGTAGCTTATCGTTGGATTAATTAATATCACAATTCAACAAAAAACGTTCCATTATATATAGAAATATTATTAATTTACTGGCTTCTAGTGTAAAACTGTACCATGAAATATATTAATAGGCTGGTTTCTGGTATAAAATCGGACCATGATATATATTGATAGACTGGCTTCTGGTGTATAACAGTTCCATTATTTATACAGACTTATATCAATATACCGGTTTCTGGTGTAAGACCGTACCAATATGTATACAGACTTATATTAATATACCAGTTTCTGGTATATAACTGTACCGCGAAATAGGCCCTTATTTTATTCATCCTTTTATGTATTTTTAAAGTATTACATATTAGCTTGTTTTAAATATTTTAACCATAGATATCCATTTGTGTAAAACTGGAATGCTGTTGTATGCGTTGTTCATGACCGTATATTTAAAAGTTTCAATGTAAAAATATTAGCAAGAGTTTAAGTTATAACTGAGAAGTTATTGTGACAAGAGCGACACATGTTTAAACAAGTGCCTTGGAAGAGTGTGTAACGATTGGTGTAATACAACACGTCCTGTCTATTTCGTTAGTGCGGAGTTCTAAACAGTACACTAGAGCGTACACGACAACAGCGTGTTATGTATAACACGCGTTTACTTTCCGATTAAGCATCATGTGAATGGCGTATCTTATCTTTTTTCAGAGATTCTAGTACTTTGTGTTGCTGGCTTTGTTAAAATTCGAGATATATGTAGTAGTACTGAAATTATTTACTTCTTATAGATATAGACTCTGTTCAGCAAAAATATATTTATACATCATTAGTGTTGTACAGTATAGTAGTATTTAGAATATTATTGTGGCTCTGATTTAAATACAGGTTCATGAACGTCTTTGTACTAATACGGTTTTTTTTCCTCTGGACGACGAAAGAGAAGGTCATCAATTAAGAAAAAAAAAACATCTTTGAAAAAGAAATCCCTGGCAGCATATAAATATAAACGATTGGTGAAGTTGTTGTAACTAATGCTATTGTGTTGTCGATTAAATAAAGCTGTAAAACGTACGAATGAATATGTTGTAAAGGGTCATATAAAATAAATTGACACTTCTTGAATTTTAAAACCAAACAAATATCAAACATATAAAAATCAACTAGTGGAATCAGCGTTGCTGTTGGATAGAAGCCAATATTTAAATAGATACAAACATAAAAAATCATACAAATAAGAAACCAACATTTACACAATTAAGAAGTGTTCATCCGTGCAGTTAAGAAACCAATAATGCTCATACTGGAAAGAAGCTAGTATTATTCCAAAGAAAATACATTCTGATTGGTCGGAAATAAACCAGTATTCAATGAAATGTGAAATAAATTGGTGTCTAAACATGTGAAAACCAAAATGACAACAATATTTGCTTAGATAAAGATAACGTAAAAATACAACAATGTTACTTGCACTTACAAAAACAGGTAATTTGTATAAATAAGAAAGAACCAATGTATGTACACATTCGTACAGGTTGAAAATAACTATATTTATAAAGATATAAAAACATATTAGCATGAAAACTAAATATTCAGCCTGAAAAAAAAACAACAACAACAATTACGTAGATAAAAACCAACTTTCTCATCTGTTGAAAAAAATAGTTTTTCACTTAGACAGGAAATTAACACACATAGGTAAGAAATAAATACTCACAGGTAAGAAAGTAGCATTCACATAGGTAAGAGAGAAATCAAAACACGGGTGCCTATGTCATTTTTGGTTTCTTACCCGTGTTTTGCTTTCTTTCTTACATATGTCATTTTTAGTTTCTTACCCGTGTTTTGATTTCTCTCTTACCTATTTGAATGCTACTTTTTTAAAGAAGTCAGTATTTACACAGGTAAACAACCAATAATAACATAGGTAAGAAAGAAGTCAATATTCACGCAGGTAAACAACCAATAATGACATAGGTAAGAAAGAAGTTATTACTCACACAGGTAAGAAACCAAAAATGACATGAGTAAGAAAGAAGTCAGTATTTACACAGGTAAACAACCAATAATGACATAGGTAAGAAAGAAGTTATTATTTACAGAGGTAAACAACCAATAATAACATAGGTAAGAAAGAAGTTATTACTCACACAGGTAAGAAACCAAAAATGACATGGGTAAGAAAGAAGTCATTATTTACACAGGTAAACAACCAATAATGATATAGGTAAGAAAGAAGTTATTACACACACAGAGGTAAGAAACCTATAATGATATAAGTAAGAAATAAGTCAGTATTCAAACAGGTAAGAAATTTGTAACGACATAGGTAAGAAAAAAGTCAGTATTTACATAGGTAATAGGTAAGAAAACAATTACATAGGTAAGAAAAAAGTCAATACTCATATAGGTAAGAAGCCAGCATATGTATAGAATACAACATTACGCTCAGTAAGTAGGTAAGAAACCAATATGTTTATACAACTAAGAACACAGCGTTCACGTCAGTAAAAAATTAATATTCTCATAGTTAGTTACGAACACAACATTTAGATACGGAGGAAAGAAACCATTATTCACATACGTGAAAAATCAGGAAGTAGGAAAGAAAGACCAAGGGAAAGGAAATTGCGTACTTGGTGTCCAAACAGGATGTATGTTTGTGGTTGCTCATTTATATACTTATTGGGACGTATAATTTTTATTCTTAATATTTATATCAAGAATCGTAAAATATCGGAAACAAATATAACCTATGTGTGTGTGTGTTGAGCTGGAAAATTATTCCACATTGCTTACACACCCGTTCCTTTAGTCACTTCCGGTATGACGTCATAAGGACACTGTTGAACTATATAAACAACAATACGGAAATTTGAAGTGTTTTAGTAAGCTTTCATTCCTAGTTAAAACCACTGTTTCACTGCTCCAATTTCAAAATTATACCAAATTTGCAAAGGTTCTAGGCAATGCTGGGCTTATAAACTAATGCTATAAATGGGGATGTGGGCTGACCTTTCCACTATTTTTGAGACGTAGCATATGAACCGTTACTTTCGTTTGTTATCAGCTTCACGCAATTTCCTATCGACCTACCCGCTCAGTTGAGTCTTCATTTTAACAAGATAAAATTGAAATGGTTGCCGAACTTGTACCATTCGTTTGACTGGGAAGAAGAAGTCTAAAATGCTCCTCACCCTCCCAAGTCTTATATCTTATTTTTCAGGGGAGATACATCCGAGTTCTTCTATTCAAATGTATCTAAATTGGTTCAGCTGGTTCTCAGAACAGCTTGTGATACCTAGACAGAC
>NW_013666110.1:514474-516562 GCF_000517525.1 Limulus polyphemus | reverse complement strand
ATATAAAGAGAGAAATAACGAACTAGTGACCTTCTCAAAAAGACTCTGTAAACTTTTAGGAACTTTATTAACTTACCAGTTGAATTATAAACCGAATTATAGAAAGAACAGTCAGAGAAGTTTTAAATTTTGAACGTCAAGGATTTTTGTTTTTCACTGTGAGCTTTGGTGGATTAAGCATGGCTTTGAATTGAATGTTCTCTGCCTTTACCGAACAACAGTTTAGAAGTTGGAAACCACGTGTCTTTGAGGCATTGGTAATGTTGAAGTTTCAAAACCAGTTTCGAGCCAAAGATTGTTTTGGTTTGTTTTGAATTTCGCGCAAAGCTACACGAGGGCTATCTGCGCTAGCCGTCCCTAATTTAGCAGTGAAAGACTAGAGCTTATCATCACCACCCACCGATGACTCTTGGGTTACTCTTTTACCAAAGAATAATGGGATTGACCGTCACGTTATAACGCCCCCACGGCTGAAAGGGCGAGCATGTTTGGTGCGACGAGGATTCGAACCCGCGACCCTCAAATTGCGAGTCGAGCGCTCTAACCACCTGGCCATGCCATGACTACGAGCCATAGAAATGAGTTCCTTTGTTTTACATCTCATCCAAACTCGAGTAAAAGATGGTTACAAACGGATATAGTTAAATGGCCGTATGAATCCAGGTATGAAGTAAAGTAAGAAACAGAAGAAACGTTATTGAATGCTTCATGAAATCTATTGTTAAGCAGTGGGTCGCGTAAAGTGAAAGTTACACTAGTGAGAAAGTCGTGGGTACTGTGGATGACAAGGAAAAATATAAACAAAATCTTGCAAATTAAACACGCATGTTTTCTACAGCTTTTAATAATAAGTCACCCAAAGAACTATTTAAAACTAAAAATCTTATCATTTATCGTTTTGTCTTGAGATTAGGCTAAAACTAGATGACCTTAGCTGGCAGTTATGAATGGTGTAAACGTCAATTGAAACAAACAAACAAACAAAAAAAAACAGGAAAAACGTTACTCACGTACTGTTGAAGTTTAATAAAATATGAAACCAACACTGCACAAGATGATTTTATCTATCGTGTGGGGGTGAGGGTGTGGGGAGGATAATGAAGCTGTAATATTTAAAGTTTTGATTCCTCTGAAGAACTATGTGTAAGAAAGTCTTGTATTACTACCGGGAGTAATCTTCAGGCACCGTCTGGAATTGCAAGTCACCACAGTTCAATATACTTCAACAAGGGGATCATAGCATTTAACCCATCTAGCTACAGGCCACGGGGATAGCCAGGGACAGATAATTTTGTGAACAAATTGTTGACAGAGAGCGAGAACAACCCTTTATAATAACCTGCGTAACATTTGTAACATACTTATACAATCTTAATAACTTCTGTTACATTTTGAACATACTTATACATTTTCAATAACTACTATTATATTTGGAACATAATGATACGATCTCAATAACCTCTGTTATATTTATAACATACTTATACAATTTCAGTAACCTCTTTTACAGTTCCAACATAGTTATACTTATTCCTGCTACATTTGGAACATACTTATACAATACCTGTTACATTTGAAACATACTTATACAATATCAATAGCCTCTGTTACATTTGGTGCATACTTATACAGTTTCAATAACCTCTATTACATTCGGAACATATTTATACGATCTCAGTACCCTCTGCCACATTTGGAACATACTTATACAGTCTCAATAACCTCTGTTACATTTAGAACATAATTATGAAATTTTATTTACCTCTGTTACATTTAGAAAATAATTATAAAATTTTATTACCTTCTGCTAAAGTTGGAATATACTTACATAATTTTTACAACCTCTACTACATTTCGAACATACAGAATTTTAATAAGCTCTGTTACAGTTGGAATATACTTACAGAATTTCAACAACCTCTGCTACGTCGGAATATACTTATAGAATTTTCATAATACACTAAAGTTTAATGTCCTTTTCCAATGATAAAACCTTGTACAAGAGTTGTTTCATATGTATAAAACTAATTTTTTTTCTCTTTGCTCTTGAAGAATCTATCTATATACTACTAAAACTGAGATTGTTTG
>NW_013666110.1:509814-513956 GCF_000517525.1 Limulus polyphemus | reverse complement strand
AATAAACCTTCATTTCGGTGCAATATTGAAATTAGCTTGAATTCTTCATAACCTCTGAATAGTGGTATTTTTGGGCAACAGCTCTAAATTATATTAAATTCGAGGAATGACCACTTCTGCTCTGCAAACCACTGACATCTTAAATACAAATAGTTTCTGATATCTCTAATAAATTGTCAGAAAGATAAGCATGCCCAAAACTAGTATATTTAATGACTTTGACATTGTAAGGTAACAGAAGGTAATGAGTTTACGATTACACGCCTCTGCACGAACGTTCTAAGACAGATGGGAAAGAATTGAGGAAAACTATCAATCTGAGTTTTGTATTGCTATGCCGGACCAATTACAGTTCTCTTGAACTCTTGTGTCGACTTCTTCCCTGAGGTACAAAATATAAACGCAAATAGAAAAGTTTAGAAACAGAACAACTTTTTTTAAGTAGTGGATTGATGGAAGTTGCTGAATATTGTAGTTGTGTCATACAGTCTGTTGTTTTACATGTGGTCTGTTGGTTTTCTTGACCCAATTCAGTGTGTCATACAGTCTGTTGTTTTATGTGTGGCCTGTTGGTTTTCTTGACCTAATTCAGTGCATCATACAGTCTGTTGTTTTGTGTGTGGCCTGGTGGTTTCCTGACCTAATTCAGTGTGTCATACAGTCTGTTGTTTTATGTGTGGCCTGTTGGTTTTATTGACCTAATTCAGTGTGTCATACAGTCTGTTGTTTTACGTGTGGTATGGTGGTTTCCTGACCTAATTCAGTGTGTCATACAGTCTGTTGTTTGATGTGTGGCCTGTTGGTTTTCTTGACCTAATTCTGTTTTGTCATACAGTCTGTTGTTTTATGTGTGGCCTGTTGGTTTTCTTGACCTAATTCTGTTTTGTCATACAGTCTGTTGTTTTATGTGTGGCCTGTTGGTTTTCTTGACCTAATTCAGTGTGTCATACAGTCTGTTGTTTTATGTGTGGCCTGTTGGTTTTCTTGACCTAATTCAGTGTGCTCGTTACACCAGTACTGCTACTGCTACACGACAAGCGCACGTGCTCTGCCTTACGTAGCCAATGGCTCGTCTTAGAACTTCGCTCGTGCACCTGCAGCAAACCGCCACCTGCACTTACTTACGGAACTATCCAAAGACTACGGAGTATTGTACCGAGCTTGCGGCAGAGGTTGTGATAGCATGAATGTTTAAGGTTAGCGACTCAAGTTATCTCGCAATAGTTTCTAAGGATAGAATTTCTGTCTTGCTCAATCGCTGTTACTTCTTGGGTTTTTAAACTCAATTTAGCTTTATCCTTATTTGCACTTGGTTTTTCCAGTAACAAGATTTTACTGTTTACAAGAGTTTGCTCAGTCGTGTTGCTTCATTTGTTTTGCCTTCGTCGCTTAACCGATGTATGAAGCGGAATAAAATGTAATATATATATATAAAGCCACGTGTCAATATATGAACACTTTTTTTATCAGCACACGAACACTTGGAAAAAAAATTTGTTATGAAACGAAAAATAAATCCTGCATATCTTATTCTTCTGATCTGAGGAGCTCTAGCGACTGTTGCTATAAGCATTTTTATAAGTCTGTCTCTTCTTTTCCTCTGAGGGGTTTGGATTGGTTGTTTCTAAGCTCAAAGGAACACAATGAGCCATCTCTGCGCTGCCCACCAGGGGTATCGAAACGAGATTTATAGCGCTGTAAGCCTGCAGACTTACCGACGAGCCATTGGAGGGGTGGTGGTGTAAGATCAAAAGCAAATCTCAATTAGAAACTGAGAAAGTTCTACAAGTTATGTAGTTGTCACGTGTCTGGTTGGATTTTTTTTTGCGATTTTGTTATCTGTATTAATTCTAGACACCCTTTTTTATAATGCACTTTGTAACAGAACAAATAGATCGAATCATATGTATTTATATCTGTGTGTGATGGCTTCCGTTTGATGTACTTTTATATTAAAGCGTACCATTTATGATAAAATATATGTAGTTATATCTAGGTGCATAACATAATATATACTAGACCAACTTTGGTAAGTGTAAAGACTAACAACGCTACAATCCGGAGCTCGACCCTGTAGTGGATAGAGCCCAGATAGCCCATTGTGTAGCTTTACATTAAACACAACAACCACACATACTTTCAAAACATAAATTTTATTCCCTCTTTTAGTTCATTGGTTGTAGAAATGAAATGTGGACAAGAAAATAAGGGAATCACTAATACATGTCGTTTAATAGATACTGACAATGATATTGCCCCCCAGTGGTACAGCGATATGTCCGCTAGAAACCGGGTTTCGATACCCGTGGTGGGCAGAGCACAGATAGCCCATTGTGCAGCTTTGTGCATAACTACAAAAACAGGCAATGATATTACCCCCATCCCCCAACATACATTTTACATACAGAGTTTGTCTGGAAGTTATGTTAACATATTGATTAATATGTATTGAAAATCCCGTCAGGCTTCCATGGTATTCTGTGCATTATGCAGTGTATCTCCGTTGGTGTAATGAAGTTCTAATAGTCATTTTTAGCAGGGGTTCAAGGTTCCTGTCTCTCAAAATTGATGAGTGAGCAACTTTGTTGACGTAAATTCCAGACACACTGTATATCACAGAGATAGTAATGATCATTGAAAATCGTCGTAACCTGCCATTTTACGAAAATAATTACTAATGTGTGTACTGTGTTCTTGAAATTTAAAATATATATACCGCCTAAACGTTACCAGTTTCAAAGTTTCAGTAAATTACTGTCTCATAACCTGACAACAGAGGGCACTGGTGTAAGTATAGCAGTCGTATCATTAAAAATTGTATGCAACAGTTTTTTTTTAATATAACGTTCTGAATTTCAATTTTAACTTATAAATGTAATGATTCTCCTCACTGACCAAACTAACGTCTCTGATACTTCAAAGACCGTATGAACTAAGTTTTATATTATTACTTACTAATTTGGGAAATACGTGAGAGATGTTAACCCTTCGTATAATCTCTCGTAGCCCACTGCAGACTTGCATGTCCTACACACTTTGACACGTGCGTAGGCATAGCGAAGGGTTACCTCCCCCTAGAATTTCAGAGAAGATAATTGTTTCTAGCTTTTCTTCTCTTGCGTTTAAACATTCTTCTAGGATTACAAAGATACATCGGTGCAAGTATACATTTCTTTTGTTTATTTGTTTTTAAACGCAAAACTACACAATAAGCTATCTGCCCCGATTTTTAGCGTTATAAGCCTTCGGATTTAGCGTTTAGCCACCACGGGGCTGGACATATGCAGTATTATTGGTTTCGAATTCCGCGCTAACCGTCTATAATTATGAAGTGACATAGAGGGAAGGCAGCTAGTCAACATCACCCACCGCCAACTCTTGGGATTCCCTTTACCAACGAATAGTGGGATTTATCGTAATATTATGACACCCCCCCAAGACTGAAAGAATGAGCATGTGCAGGGGTGGGATTAAAACCTGCGATCCTCAATCTCTCAATCGAGTGCCCTAAACACTAGGCCATGTCGAGCCCATTTGAAGTAATACTCACCGATAACCTGATCAGGTCACATCAAGCTCATGGTAGGAAGATTACTTAATAATCCAATTACATTTCGTCGAGCACTGATCAAAAATTAATTTTCTCACCACATACACAATGAAATTTTGAATGTAACATTCTTAAAACGTAAACTAGAGCATTCAAACGTTTTCCTTTGTGAACCAGAGAACGGGCCTTTTCCCGCTCACTGCAACTGAACCCTCACACCCATTTGAGTAAAATGAAACATTGTCGTGTAATATAACCAAATATTCATGAGACAGAAGATAAACATTGTCGTGTAGTAACGTAATCAAACGTTCGTAAGACGGAAGAAACTTAAGATTTTAGTAAGAAAGATCGTTTACCACTTGTAGTATGACATCATGCACATAATATTTCAGTTCAAAATGTTTTACGTATTAATGAAAATTTCGAGAAGTTATATGTACTTGTTAGTTCAATAAGAAAAAGCAAAAACATTCAGAAGTAAACATTTCAGTATTCTGTATTTATACCACGTGTAAAGGTATTGTTGCGTCAGCGAGGTCACGTGACTAGTATCACGCCACGTCCTTCTCGAACCTTCATGAATTATCGG
>NW_013666110.1:501826-509133 GCF_000517525.1 Limulus polyphemus | reverse complement strand
CCAGTTTTATTTAAGAAAGGACTTGTGTCGGAACGAATTTACGGAAAACTAACTAACGAACGGAGACGTAACAGTATCAAAAGGAGGTATATGAATAAACTTATTGTTTGTTTCAGTTCAGAATTTCGCTAAAAACTACAGAACGGCTATTTACGCATAGGTGTCCCAAATTTTGAATTGAGAGACTAAGAGGAAAGGCAACTAGTCAACAGCACCCGCCGTCAATCCATGGGCTACTATTGTTTGAACTAATAGTGGGATTTAACCGTCACTCCTATAACGCACTCATAGGCTCAAAGTGTGAAGTTTTTGATTTTTATATGTAGAGTTCATAGTTCGAAGACACTAATCACAAAGCCACGCCCGTCTCAAATAATGTATATCTCTCTGAATGCATACTTGCGTGAACCTATACGGCACCGTAAGACAGAGTCACTTTTGGATATTGCTACTTGGTGTTGCTGCCACGCGATGAGTAAATACAGAGTAGCGTTCTTATCTATGCATCTGTGTGTGTGTGTGTGGTAGGAAACTTGAAGGCCACCTAGTTCCAAAGTTTGTACTTTCTCTCGAATCCAAGGTCTCCAGGCTGAAATCGTAGGCGTTATTTTTACGAGTAGGTTGTCTCCAAACACGATCATACATTACAATGTCTTTATCGCTTATTATACTCGTGTTTCTGTAAAGCAACTTGCGTGGATGTAATACTAGAGAGGATCTCACCAATAAGTAATCTGAAGTGTAGTATAAAACAGCCTGTAGTGGGTAAAAACTTTAATCTAAAAAAAAACAAAACAGTACAACGTTTCGACCACACAGTTTATACATGAATATGGCCATATGTTTTTTGTTTTTTTATATATAACAAAAGTGTGTTATTTAACATTTTCTACGTGCACGGATGTTTTAGCTTTGATATTTTAACATTTATATTCTACGTTTGTTTGAAATCCGTTTCCAGGTTCTCGTTTTTTTTGTAAACTTGTTACAAGAAAATAAGCAAAAATACTTCTCTATATAGTTAACCAGAAAATATTTTTTGTTTCGATTTGTCAATGTAAATAAACTTAAAATAGAGACTCGGACACACGCACACATTATATATATATATATATGTATTTCAAGTGAAACTAAAAATACATCCAAAAATTCTCTAAACTGTTTCACTGGCATGGACGCATATACAGGGTAACCCCAAAAAATGTACCCATCCTTTAAGTTACGCAACTTCTGTATATCGATTCTAACACTTTTACTTGTATTTCGAATAATATTGGAGATTGTCTAAAAATTAACCCAAAACCATTGACGAATTAAAGCAACAAGTGCTTTCCATCGAATCAGAATTGAAAATTGTGTAACAGCATGTCAGGAACTCCGTCGTAGATGTCATGATTGTTTGAATGCTAATGGAGCCCAGTTTGAGCAGTGTATGTACAGTTAATTTGTTGTACTAAAGATATTTTATTGGCTCGTAGGTTAATTTACTATAGTCATATGAGCATCGGAAATGTGGGTACATTTTTGGGCCACTCTTTCCTTCAAGAACACTACCATATAAATTTGGAATCTTGCACCACGATGAAGAAATGTTATTCCCCTCTAAACTTCCCAAAGATTACTTATTTCAAGTGTCAGTTTAGTGAAATATTAAAACGTGTCTTTTTATTTTATTTTATTGTGTATCAAAATTATAAATGATATTGGGAGAGTTGTTTATTTATAAACGTGGTAGTGAAAGGTTTACTGATAATAATCAAGACTAGAAAACGACTTTTGCATTAACCTACTTAAAATATATACCGAACAGTTTCTCGATCTTAACAATAGAGGTCAAGATGCCGAGATCATTGTTTAATTTTCTAAATTTTTTTACCCTCGGTGTGACCTTGACCTTTGACTTACGTTCACCAAAAGCTAATCAATTGGCCCTTGGGGAACACTCAACCCTTTTACCAAATTGGTTTGTTTTGGTTGTTGTTAATCGCAAAGCTACACAGTGGGCTATCTGTGCTGTGCCCACCACGAGTAACGAAACCCCCTGAGCCACTGGGGGGGGGGAGGACACCAAATTTGATGAAAGATTAGATGAAAAATATTTGAGTTACTGTTAACACACACACACACACACGTACGTGTGTAAAACACTATCTCCGCCTTTGGACGGGGATAAAAAAATCATACTGAAATAGTCATTGGCAAATTTTTCATTTTTCGAGTAATTAATTTTAACATTTGTAAAATTGAAATTGATAAAACATCGAAAAATACTAGTGTCTGTTACAACTATTGTGATTATCACTATTACTAATTAGTTCGATTTTAGAATTTTGCGCAAAGCTACTCGAGGGCTATCTGCGCTAGTCGTCCCAAACTTTCAACTGATAGATTAGAGGGAATGCAACTAGTGATGTTGACTAGTTGCATTCCCTCTTGTCTATCAACTCTTGGGCTACTCTTTTACCAACGAAAAGTGGGATTGACCGTCACATTATAACGCACTCACGGCTGTTCGGTGACGGGATTCGATCTCGCGATCCGCAGCTTGTGAGCCCTAACCATTACGATTATTAGCTTTTGTAGATTCACTCCTGTTTAGATTTAGCATCTGAGAATTTTTATTATTAATCATTAGTTATTGAATACATATAAATTGGAAACTCGTGTTTTTAGACAAGAAAATTATTTTGAGCTGAATACAATTTATAAGTTATTGAGTAAGTTGTGTTACAGAATCTCAAACATTACGATTTTGATACTTTAACGATTAATTCGAGTTTGTTTGTTTTTCTGCGTTTAATTATGAAGGAGTAATGTATTGTTTTTGAATTTCCATGCAAAACTACATATAATAACGAAATGTATGCATTATTTGTTATATTTAAATGTGTGCACTATTTGTGAGTTTGCTTGTTTAATTTCGATGGCTATCTGCGCATAGCCATCCTTAATTTTGAATTGAGAGACTAAAGAAGACAGCTGTTAGCAGCACATACCGCCAACTTTTGGGGTACCCTTGTTGGATTTCACCGTCACTCTTCTAGCAGTACCAACGGCCCCTAAGTGCAAAGCGAGTTTTTTTTTGCGGCAACGGGACACGAACCATGAACCTTTGGATTAACAATATGGATACGCAAACAGCTATGTTATACTCGGCCCTGAAATGATGTAATATACTTTATTAGATACTAATGAGTACGTGATAATGACGAAAAAAGAAAGGATGCATATAAATTGAAAAATATATCTTTAATAATATATCTGGGATTTAGAGACATAAGATTATAAAGAGAGTATAACCGTTTTGTAATTTTATAGCTATACACGATATTCACTTTAAACTGCGTTAGTAATTTCTTTTATGTATGTCACTGTGGCCCATTTTGTGGAATTTTATTTCATACGTCATTAGTTCGACCCAGCTATTCTGCGATCATGTGAACAGAGTTTAGTTGTTGTTGTTAAGCACAAAGCTACACAAAGGGCTATCTGTGCTCTGCCCACCACGGGTATCGAAACCCGGTTCAAGCAGTATAGGTCCGCAGACATACTGCTGTGCCACTGGGGGGGGGGGGCACATATCTCAGTAAAGACTTGGTATCATTTCAACCTGTTTATTACAAATAAAGAAACCAACAAATTTGATCGTGAAATGAAACATAATTCTCAACCTCCACAACCCTAGACAAACAGATTCAGACCAAACCCGTGAGCTAGACAATTTTGATCCGGTTTTTTTTAAGACTGCATGCATCATCGAAAATGAGTGGTTTGTAGAGAATTGCGGTCAGATTTGATGGCGCTGAATTTGGACGCCAAACATTTAAGGCGTCAGATGAATGTCAGGTTTGATGTGATATAGAATTCAAATATTAGAGTGTAGAATGTCGAAGCCTTTTATCTCATAAACGACTGTAATAATTAGCGTTTAAGCGAAGACTAGATTATATATATATATGGCCCAGTCAGCCTGATGGGCCCTGGTGTTATCAAGTGAAAGAACACATCGGCAACGATATTTAACAGAAAAGGCCATAGTTGAAAATGTTACAAACTATTTTTAACTACAAACGTATCAGGCGAGTATAGAATGTTGTGCATCAGTTTTATTGTGAGATATTCACTTTTTTGTGTGTTTTTTTTTTACGTTTTGATAACTTTCGTACAAAGCTACATAGGGATATCTGTATAGAACCCCGTTTTATTTTTAAACACATTTTTTCTAAACTACTTATGCATCAGATTGCTTTGTTGATACAAGATTTTTAATAACATGTGAATTACACACACAAAAAAAATTAATGCAACATTCCGTAAATATTGATATCAATGGGCCACTAAGTGTCGCGTACAAGATTAGCGAATTTACAAACTTCTTTGGCCACTTCTTGACACTGACTGTTGTAACAGACAAAAATATATGTGAATGTTTTCTTAAGAGCAAAGCGACATCGGGCTATCTGCTGTGTCCACCAAGAGGAATCGAACCCCTGATTTTAGCCTTGCAAGTCCGAAGATTTACAGCTGTTCCACCGGCTGACTACTCAAAATGATTAAATATGTGGACTCCACTGGTAGTGAACTGTATATAAACGAGTTAGTAATGTATTAGGGTTAAAACTGTTTTTCCGACCATTCGGTGATTACGTTTTGCTTTTCCTAACCCAAAATAGTCAAATGCAAATTCCGATATTTCTAGAGTTATTGTTTTCTATGTCAGTATAAACTTATATGAATAACGACGAATTTGAAATTATCATCTCCTCAATTGTTGGATAACTTTGATTGAAGAGGAGCAAGAAAAATAGTTCTGATCGATTCCAGAGTTTAGGTATAGTAACGTGTTTGAAAATATAGTCCACAGTTTTGTCTTTCTTGTTTTAACGCCCGGCATGGCCAGGTGATTAGGGAGCTCGACTCACAATCTGAGGGTCGTGTGTTCGAATCCCTTTCCCACGCCCTTTTAGCCGTGGGGGCGTTATAATGTGACGGTCAATCCCACTATTCGTTGGTAAAAGAGTAGCCCAAGAGTTGGCAGTGGGTGGTGATGACTAGCTGCCTTCCCTCTAGTCTTACATTGCTAAATTAGGGACGGCTAGCGCAGATAGTTCTCGTGTAGCTTTGCGCGAAATTTAAAACAAACAAAACAAACTTATTTTAATACTTCCCATAACATCGCTTAAAATGAAACATATAATCAGAAAAGACTGAGTTTAAAAATTACTCTTTTAAAAAATAATTAGAAAAATTTATTAAGCTAACCTAAATATAAGTTTCTTTTTCCTCTCTATTTCACGCGCTTTGACACTCGTATTTTTTTAGTTTAAGGTTCCTTTGTTTTAATGTAAGCACAAAGCTACACAATTGGCTAGTTGTAATGTGCTTACCACAAGGATCGAATTCCGAATTTATCGTTATATGCCCGCAAACTTACCGCTGAGCCACCGTGGAGATTTACGTCACGATAAAATATCAACTATCTTAGCTCTTGTTAAAAAAGAACTTGACCTATTCGTGTGTAGTAAGTTATGTCATTACGTGGTTATTTATATAAATATGTATGATAACTGATATATTTACATCAATCACTGACACAATGTTAAACATTATAACACGTTTAAGTAAAGAATTCAATGGAGACCTCCTTCGCACGAGCTGCACTGAATCATTGGGCATTTCACAGGTTATCACTGACAATTAATTCAAATATTTGACGACATCTGAAAGGAAATATCGTAATAATCACTTCCGGTATAGAAGAACAACTGTGTACATGAGAAAACGCGTGTAGCACTCGTGTGTGCAGACTTCCGTTACATCTCTGAAATGATAATCATCATTTACTAGCTGACTTTAACGTCTGATCAAAGTATTTTTTTTGAGATAACGGCAGTTAAAAATCGTAATTTATACAGTTTTCAATCCCATCCAGTTAATAATGTATTGATTGAATCAATTTCTGCAGTGTTACATAGATCTGTATTATCTGACAAAAATTAAGTTTGGTTTCGGTTTTGAATTTCGCTCAAAGCTACACGGAGACTATCTGCGCTAGCCGTCCCTAATTCAGCAGTGAAAGACTAGAGGGAAGGCAGCTAGTCATCACCACCCACCGCCAACTCTTGGGCTATCCTTTTACCAACGAATAGTGGGATTGACCGTCACATTATAACGCCCCCACGGCTGAAAGGGCGAGCATGTTTGGTGAGACAGAGATTCGAACCCGCGTCACTCCCAAAATTAAGTTCAATAACATATATCGCTTGCTAGCTACTGAACTAACACTTCTCTGTTTATTGAAGGATTGACAGGTTCATAATTAATAATGAAAATGTTTAGTATAAAATATATTAGACAATAAAACCTACGGAGTGTATACTACGAAGAAATGAAAACTGCAGTTTCCACATAAATCAATTTCCGTTAGTCTAACTGTTGAGCAGTCCCAATCACTTTTTCGCAAACAAATTGTATGAAGGTAGGCTTTAAAGCATCAGAAATATAAAATATGTTTTTTGTGCTGTTATAAAAATTAAATAACTTGCCATTAAACAAAAACAAAGTAAAACATCAGTTCATTTGTAGACATGTAATTGTAATTTCCAACTAAATGAATTTTCGTTAGTTTTACTGCTAAGCAATCCCAATCACTTTTTCGTAAACTAACTGTATGACACCAGACATATAAAACATGTTTTGTTTTTTTCCTGTGAATTATCATCAAAATTAAATAACTTTCTATTCAACAAAATAGCTGTTATTCAAGACCATATGACACAGTCCGTATTTATAGTATCATATTAAACAATTTTGTGTTTTTACACGTACAACACTCGGTCTAAAGAACTGTTCGAAAAATGTCAAACACAAAAACTTGTGCAGCAATTAGTGGTATTAATTCCCATATTTATGGTAACTTTGCTTACATATCTTGTTTTTGTGTGATTTGTATTCAACAGTTATAAACACGCAAGCAATTTGGCGTATAAGTAGTTTATAAAATATACTTACAAAGCTCATGGGGGGGTCCATATAGAACCCACGTCGTTAAATTTTAGGGTTAAACATTTTGAGTGATTCTTCTAAAATCTCTGGAGTTCTATAAATTTTTCCAAAAAAAAAAACAACAACAAAATTGAAATTGTTTTTATTGTATTGACCTGGCATGACCTCGTGGTTAGGGCGCTTGACTCACAATCTGAGGGTCGCGGGTTCGAAACCGTATCCCAACTAAAATTCTCGCCTTTTCATCCATGGGGGCATTGTAATGTGACGGTCAATCCCACTATTCATTGGTAAAAGAGTAG
>NW_013666110.1:495155-500826 GCF_000517525.1 Limulus polyphemus | reverse complement strand
AGGTTCTCTATGTCAAAATTTTTTGTTTTGTTTTTAGCGAGAAGGGTTATTTATTAGTAAATTAAAAACAGTCACTAGTCATTTATTATATAATGCACACTACACCCCAGTGGCTCAGTGATAAGTCTGAGAGCTTAGAACGCTAAAAATCGGTGTTTAATACTCACCGTGAGAAGAGCTCAGATAAAAGATTGTGTAGCTTTGTGCTTAACAACAAACAAATATAATGCACACTTTCAGACCTTTAAACTTAAGTAGTTTTCAGGCTTTTAAAAATTAAACTACTTTTCCATGACGGTAAATTTTGAAAAAAACTACGTTACTATCAAACCAAGTTCCATTTTATGTGTGTTAGGTCGACTCTGGTTTTATTTACCTTTGTTTTTATTTTATTTATTTGTCTTTATCATAGAGATACGCCTGTCTTTTTTTTTTCTTTTCATTTCAGCTGAAGAGTTTATTCTAAGTACTTATGTATAATAATTAGACTATATGTAAGCAGTATAATAATTATGATCAGCACAAAAACACGTTAGTTCAGCCATTTTGTCAAGATATCTTTGTTTTGCTAGTGCTCTTTCTATCGCTCATTTTGAAAAAAAAAAATTGAATATTTGTGTGTTTTAATTTTGCTTATATATTAGTAATTTTCATATTCAAAATCGTTTGGCGATTCATATCTTTTTTTTTTTTTGCTAGAATATTACACCCTTAAAATAATTTCTCAAATTTTCTGAGCACCCTCTATCGGAACTTAATAGAAATGTAATCAGTCCGCGAAATAATAGTGTTAGCACTTTAGGGATCTTACTACTTACATATTTCCTATATTCTTATCGGACTAAAACATGCTTTGATGGTTTTACTGCTGATTTTATATCAGTTAGGTATGAGATTTGCTTATATCCAAAGTTTAAGTCTATTACTTATATTTATTGTGATTTAAACAATAACACTGGAAATTGTGATTTAAAATCTGTACACAAGATATCCTAACGTTCTTATCATGTTCATTAATTTCTTTGTTTTAGCGCAAAGTTATACAATTGGCTATCTGTGCTCTACCAACTGCGTGGAATCAAACCTCAGATTTTAGCGTTGTAAACCCGTAAACTTAGCGCTGATCCACTTGGGATCACGTGCACCAAAATGTACACAATTAATTACATAAAATTTGTACTGACAGCCTTCTTTTCTGTCACCTATATTTTTACGAAATGGTGAGTCATAAGGAAACATTTCCATTTCTTATAAATATTAAATAATAGTGTGTGGATTGATCGTCATAAAACAGTCACTCAAAACAAAAAATCCTTTATTATGTACCGGGTTCACAAGTCTTGAGACCCGTAGTTTACCCACTTAAACACGAGTGGACGCTGCCAATTACCGACCGAAAATCCCGGTGACAGCGTCCGATCATATTTATGCCTCTTTGGATGAAAACTAATTCAAACCATTTTATTATCCACCTTTTATAATTAGACCGGAAATTTCATAAGGTATGGCTATAATATTAGGACATCATGAAAATAATTCCGGCTGAACGCGCGAAAAATTATGGGTTTGTTTTGAATTTTCGAACAGCTACACGAGGGCTATCTGCGCTAGCCGTCCCTAATTTAGCAGTGTAAGACTAGAGGGAAATCAGTTAGTCATCACCACCCACCGCCAATTCTTGGGCTACTCTTTTACCAACGAATAGTGAGATTGACCGTCACATTATAACGCCCCCACGGCTGAAAGGGCGAGCATGTTTGGTGTGACGGGGATTCGAACCTGCGACCCTCAGATTGCAATTCGAGCGCCCTAACCACCTGGCCATGCCGGGCCATTATGGGATTAAAGAGTTAAGTATGAATTGGCTCGTACACACAATACTTTCGCGACTTTCCCAAGGTTTTGTTATTGTTAAATATCTTCTGTTTTTCATTCTTTCTTAGGATTTCATTAATCTCTGTTCATTTTTCAATATTTTCAAGACCGATAAGAAGAGAAAACGTTTGATTTACCGATGCAACCATACAATTGTGTGCACGTGGGTATCTGTATTCCTATTATAATAGCTAGTACAATTGGCATTAAGATGAAGTGTGTTGTTGGTCAACCAAAGAAATTTCATTCTGTGTGAAGCAACAAAGGTAAAACATATAGGTGATTTACCAATCGGCACGTTTTTCAAATATAGTGTGCATGGAATGATTAGAATGTATACCGGCATTACTGGTCTGTAACAGGTGTCTCGTGTAAGGATTGTTTAGATTGAAGCGCGGGTTGGCTCTGTTGTAAAGTTCTGGATTTCGGAGCTGGCGAGTTGGATTCGAGTCCGTGCGATACCACAAAACATTACCCGCAATCGAAGATGTGAGTGCATTATAAGAGTAGAAGTAAGTTCCTTAACGTAGATGGTAAGTGTTTTCTTTCTGGTCAGTAGTTCAAAATTAGGGACGGTGGCAGATGGTCTTAGTGGCTTTACCATAAATACAGATGCTTAGATTGAATAGTATTACTACAGTTATTAACAAGTGTGTCTCGTATAAATTGTATGTATGAAATACTTAGAACGTTAGCATTGTATTATAGTTATTAACAAGTGTGTCTCGCATAAACAGTATGTATGAAATACTTAGAACGTTAGCATTATATTATAGTTACTAACAAGTGTGTCTCGTATTAACAGTGTGTATGAAATACTTAGAATGATAGCATTATATTATAGTTATTAACAAGTGTGTCTCGCATAAACAGTATGTATGAAATACTTAAAACGTTAGCATTGTATTACAGTTATTAACAAGTGTGTCTCATATAAATTGTATGTATGAAATACTTAGAACGTTAGCATTGTATTATAGTTATTAATAAGTGTCTCATATAAATTGTATGTATGAAATACTTAGAACGTTAGCATTGTATTATAGTTATTAACAAGTGTGTCTCGCATAAACAGTGTGTATGAAATACTTAGAACGTTAGCATTATATTATAGTTATTAACAAGTGTGTCTCGCATAAATTGTATGCTTACATTGCTTAAGGATTGTTATTATTATTAGAGCCACTAACGAGTGTGTCTAATGTGCATTAATTCTATTATTAGTCATTAGGCTTGTAATAATGACCTACATCGGTGTTAAATTTCAAATACAATAGAACTACGGTGACAATTTATAGAAATTTCAGTTTTATGGGAACGATCTTAGTTTTCTGTGTTGTAAGAGTATAAAAGTCAAAAGTTTGTTTGCACTTAATCACAAAGCTACACAATGGGCTATCTGTGCTCTGCCCACCCGGTTTCTAGCAAACATGCCGCTGTGCCATTGGTGGACAAAAGTCACAAGAGATTCACTGGCTACCATTTGTTTGTTTGAAGATTATAAACGTACAAAACTCTAAAGTACGAGCAGACTCGAAATTTTGTGATCGTGCATTACCCACGAATTTATATGCGTATGTTTAACTAGACTATTTCTAAATAACTTTTAAGTACAACAATTGGCAATTATTGCTCTGCAAATTGAGGTATAAATCTTGAAAAGTTATTACTATATGGAGATACTAAAGCAAAATGATCCGTAAGCTTTTAAACCAAGAAACTTTCGAAGTGATTTTCAAATTTATTACGAAAAGTACCCTGACTGGCCTTTATACAATATCATACAAGCCACAAGTTTAAAAATTTAATATAGTTTTGGTATTCGACTTAGGACAAAGTTACACAGTGGACCATCTACTTTGTGACATGCTTTAACATGCTGTAGTTTGTAGTTAAGATAAAGCTACCCAATGGGGGGCTCGATTTAACATAAAAACGTGAACATCAAAAATAGAAATGCTCAATTTTTACTTTAGATATTCATAAGGTAAAGGTAATATACGATTAATTTGTACTTTATTTTCATTTACACGTGATTGTCTGATTTTTCAGTTGTGGTCAAGTGGTTAACGTGCCAGACTGTAGAATCGAGAAACTACTGTTCGCGTCCCGTTGTCGTGATATCGTGCTCTACACTTTGGAGCCGTAGGTGCGTTATAAGAGAAACAGTGAAATTCAGTTATTCGATTAGAATAGCTAAGAGTTGGTGGCGAGTACTGTTGACTAGCTGTTTTCTCTGTAGTCTATCAGTTCAAAATTAGGGACGGCTAGTACAGACAGCCCTTAAGTAGCTTTGCGTGAGTACCCGAAAAAACAAAACAAAAAAACAAAAAACACAAAGACTTCGTTGCACGTCACATTCACTTATTTTCAACTGATGGTATCTTGAAATCTCCGTGATACTTCAGATCTACTGCAAAATATAATAAAAACACATAGTAGGACGTTAGTTTTAACTCCATGTGATGCCTCTGTGTAGGAGTGATGTAGAACTATCCACGAGTTCGTCTTATTTTTATTATCAGCATGCCCTACTCCCCACTTCTCCAATCTAAACAAGTATCGGTGATGGCGAATCTTGTTCCTTTCATACAATTGAACACGTGTAGTCGTAAACCATATTTTTTATGTTGTAATTTGCTTGTTAGCTGGAGGGAGTTGCGGATTTTAATGATGACATTAAGATGGAAAGATTTAATAAAAATGGGCCCAGAAAGTTCTAAGTTGACGTCAAGTTTTTCTTGTACATTCAAAGCTAGATTATAAATAAGAGATAGTTGTGAAGTGTGTATTATTATTTCAAGATAGAGAGTTGAACCATTCAATGTGTTTCATGAAGTGTTTGGATATGTGTTTTCTGTAGTACTTATTGATTTACTTTGTACGAGTAAGTTTATTTGTTTTTCGTTAGTTAATGTAGGCCTACAACAATTTATGACAGCGGGCAAGTGTTCAAGCTTGTAGAAGCGTTAAATGAGGAAATATAATAATTCTAGTATACGTGGACTGGATTTTGAATTATTTTCACTGAATGACTTAAAAGAACCCGCCAAAGAAAGATCAACGTTACAACAGTTGAAACGAAACATGCCAAGCGCCTCGAAAAGCCGTTACTACACAGAATAAGTCATTGTTAAATAATTAGGATTTCAGCTAACATTAATAATGATGTCTGTTATGCTGGGAAGCAAAATTAATTGTATAGTAACTGTTGGGGAATTAGGAAGGAGGATACATTATGGCGTTGTAGGAAACATTCTTTTGTAGTACTTAAAAATAGATCCTGCACAAGGATCATTGGGCATTCATAAACAGAGAAAGGAGCAAAGCCTTATTTCGCGAACCACCTATTTCGTAGATATACTCTTCAGACTATGGGTATTTACTTATTGGAATAAATAACAAGTTTCGAAAATCATAAATTCACTCTTTAACATATGTTCTTACGACAATAATATATTTTATAATTAAATTACTGTGGAGGTTTTAAAATGCCCAGATTCATCCATGTCTAATGACAGTTCACTGAGGCACTTTAAAAAACATGCTTTTAGTGTTTGTTATTAGGATTTCGCGCAAATGGCTCAAAGATTATATGCGCTAGATTTGTTTGTTTTTAGTTTCGCGTAAAGCTACTTGAGAGCTATCTGCACTAACCGTACTTGATTTTGAAGTGATAGACTAGAGAGAAGATAGCTAGTCAACATTACCCACCGTCAGCTCTTGGGATACGCTTTACTGATGAATAGTGTGATTCACAATCACTTATAACGCCCCCCCACGGTTGAAAAGACTA
>NW_013666110.1:493444-494208 GCF_000517525.1 Limulus polyphemus | reverse complement strand
GTTCGCGCAGATAGCCCTCGTGTAGCTTTGCGCGAAATTCAAAAACAAACAAACAGAAATCGCATAACTTACATGTTTTGTACAGTGCAAAATACAAGACCTTGGTATCTGAGATATTTCTAGAAGTAAGCAAGATAATATAACTTACTTGATTTGAGTCATAGCACATCTGAGGTAACAAAGAGTTAATTAACCTCTACAAATTCATCAAAAATTGAACGTTGTCTCACGACAGAGATATTCAAACAAACGTAAGCGTTAATTGTTCGTATTGCATATTCCAATAAAATCCAAGTATGTGATATATTTGGAAACCAAAATATGGCTACATGATGTTAAAATAAAGTACAAAGTAACACACGATTGTTCATTATGTTTACTGTCAGTAACAAAATGCCAAACAAATGAAAAATTGTCTCCTAACCTCTATATTTTAGTAACGTACAATTTTGTACATTACTTTTACGATCGTTGATTTATGTAAACTTTTATTGTTACTTATCATTATTAGTACAAGCCAATTCACGTGCCTTTTTAAATGTTTATTGTCACTTATCGTTAGTGCAAGCCAATTCACCTGCCTTTTTAAACGTTTATTGTTACTTATCGTTAGTGCAAGCCAATTCACGTGCCTTTTTAAACGTTTATTGTTACTTATCATTGATGGAAGCCAATTCACCTGCCTCTTTAAACGTTTATTGTTACTTATCGTTAGTGCAAGCCAATTCACGTGCCTTTTTAAACGTTTATTGTTACTTATCATT
>NW_013666110.1:446119-492502 GCF_000517525.1 Limulus polyphemus | reverse complement strand
TTCATCTGCCTCTTGAACTTTTATTGTTACTTATCGTTAGTGCAAGCCAATTCACCTGCCTCTTTAAACGTTTATTGTTACTTATCGTTAGTGCAAGCCAATTCACCTGCCTTTTTAAACGTTTATTGTTACTTATCGTTAGTGGAAAAAGGCAGGTGAATTGGCTTGCACTAATGATAAGTAACAATAAAAGTTTAAAGAAGGCAGGTGAATTGGCTTGCTATAAACGTTAAAAACTTTTTCAAACACCTTAGTATGCAGAATTTAAGATTTACGTGTACGATTGTAGGAACTGTTTTTTTAATTTGATAAACATTTATCTGTAATTTTGTTATAAGATCTACATGGTAGTGGAGAATTCTGCTATTTGGCGGAAAGTTTCGATAAACACATTTTTATTTTCAGTTTGTTTTGTTTCGGATATTCGCACAAAGGGCTATCAGTGCTAGTCATACCTAATTCTGAACTGTTTGTTTGTAATTAAGCACAAAGCTACACAATGGGCTATCTGTGCTCGGCCCACCAAGGGTATCGAAACCCGGATTCTAGCGTTGTAAGTCCGCAGACATGCCACTGGGGGGCGAACTGGTTGATTGCAGCTAGCCAACAGCACACACTGGAACGCTTGGGCTACTTTAATCGAATAATGAGATTTGACCGTCACTTTTATAACGCACCCACGGTCCCAAACTGCGGAAAGTGATTTCACGGTAACGGGACGCGAACCATGTATTCGCTGATCTGCAGTCCGGTACGTTAACACCAAGTCAGGCTGGTTCAGTTTTTATGTACGATAGTTTGTAGTGCCTTTGATGGGCTTTTAATTACCTTTGAGCTGTATTCAATTGATTGTTTCACGAGTTTTATATTTCTGTACACAAGGGCTTCTCTAGAAAATTCAAATTATCTTTGCGCTAATTCCGGTAACAGATGTGATATAAAAACGGTTTTGATATTTTCTCCTAACTTTGATAACACAGCACCGGAAAAGTGTAGACGCAGAGCTAATGTGTTGTTTGTTTCTATTAATATTCATGCACGGAATTAAACATGTACAGTGTATGTTAGAGGCAGATATTGAATATAGGCAGTTTCTATTTTTAAGAGCGCTACATCACTGATACTTGCAGTAGAAAGTATCATGCTTTGTGCAGATTCAGTCTGAAAACTTAATTCAGCGTTTCCCAAACTTTTGTCATCCACGCCCCCTTTAAAAAATATGGTTTATTGCTCCCCCCTCTTTTCTTTAAATGATTGAAAATGTGAGTTATGTGACGAGATATAATTCTATGGATACACATTAAAATATTACACGTCTTGTAGTAATTACTTGTAATTACTTCTCATTAACGAAAAATACCCCCCCCCCCGAGATATCATACACACTGGGGGCACACTTTGGGGAAACACAGGCTTAATTGATCATGTTGTTTCACCCAATGGTGTTAGTGACGACCACCAACCTCTTATCGTTGGAGCTCGATATAAGATCACTATATTTTGATTAATAATATCGAGATGCATTCAGTATTTTCTTAAATTCCTGTTTGTATTGTTGTACCTGTTATAGACATTCGGAAATCTATTCTAGGGCCATAGGCTATATGGCGGATATCAATCAACCACTGGCTGGATATCATCTGGGTAGTTTATGTGGTGGGGTGGTGTTCATCTTCTTAGATGTCTACTGTTGGTGTAGTTACTCCAAGCAAGCGGAGAAATTGTTTGATTGTCGAGTTTTATCTGACTGAACAATGGTGTAGTTACTCCAAGCAAGCGGAGAAATTGTTTGATTGTCGAGTTTTATCTGACTGAACAATGGTGTAGTTACTCCAAGCAAGCGGAGAAATTGTTTGATTGTCGAGTTTTATCTGACTGAACAATGGTGTAGTTACTCCAAGCAAGCGGAGAAATTGTTTGATTGTCGAGTTTTATCTGATTGAACAAGTTGTGAATCTATAGGTCTGTTGATTGGGTAAAAAGAGTAGATAAGTACAATTCAAGAAATCTGATATCATAAGAGCTTTCGTAAAAGGTTCTTCTTCAGGAGCGAATTAGGAACCGTTCTTTGGTGGTGTGGTTGGAGTTCTTAGTGAAATTTCTTTAAAATATGTCGTTTTTTTTTTACGTATTCCTCCATATTTGCTAGGAATGGATGGTAATTTTAAACATGTGAATAACACAAGACGTTGTTTAGAAAGCTAAAAATGGACATAGTTACTTTCTCTTATTCTCGCGCGAGCCCCGGGTGACTCAGCGGTAAGACGAGGGCTTATGAACCGGGTTTCGATACCGGCAGTGAGAAGAGCACAATTAGACAACTGTGTGTAGCTTTGCGCTTAACAACAAACAAACTTCCCCTCGCATGATTTATAAAACTTGTAAAGCGTAAATAAATTAACAAACTACTTTAGTTCTTACAATTCCAGTGGCGAACTTTCGGGTCAAAGTTGTAATTTTTCAATATTTCAATTTTATAAAAACTGATATGGGGGATAGAGTAACTGTTGAACTGTTTTATAATCTTCGCCGGAATATAAGATATATTTGCTTTAGTGACATGATCGAATAGGATACTTCTCATCTAGTTTAAGCATACTATACGAAATAAAATACATCAAAAATATCATCCGATTAATTCTAGAAAGGTTCAAAATATCTATATGAAACAGAAACGCAGTCCTAACTTCGATAACTAATGTATCGTATGATTTAACAAAATATAGGATAAAATATCTATTAGGTTATAGATTATAAATTTATTTTATTATAGACTGGATTAATATTAGAATTATTATAATTAAATCTAATTCATTTAATTATCAAAGTTTTTGTGACACACATAATAAAGAGTTTATTAGAGCCAGTTCATAATGAGGAAAATGTTGACTGTTATTATATGTAAAATGCAAGTTGTTGTTTTTAGCAAACTGAGATACTGCTAAGACTGAAATTCTCAGTGAGAAAGAAAATAAACTTTTCTCCGAAAGATTACTTAATAAAACGACATTGAAATTTTTTTATTCAAACTGAAAAATATGAAAAATTGAACGTTAATAAAACGACATTGAAATTTCTTTATTCAAACTGAAAAATATGAAAAATTGAACGTTAATAAAACGACATTGAAATTTCTTTATTCAAACTGAAAAATATGAAAAATTGAACGTTAATAAAACGACATTGAAATTTCTTTATTCAAACTGAAAAATATGAAAAATTGAACGTATGGGATTGCAATTAAAGTTTATTTTTTTGTTAGGTTGAGTTAAAGTAAATAATATATGTATAGTAGGGTTTAACAAAATATAGAAAAAGTAGATATTGGTTCTGAATTATAAATAAATGTTGTGCTTCGTTAATCTGCTTCACACCATACCAGTTGTTGTTCATAAAAATTGACGATACAGTATATATATGCATAGTGCCTAAATATTACTGTGTCTATTGTATTCCATTCGGCGTGATGAACCCTGATATTGGTTAAAAGGCCTCGTCGGCAGTATATATGACAGATTATAACATATTCCTTTTAGCCTTCGCTCATGGGTTCTTAAAATTGTGGTAACTTCATGAGTTGTTTTGCCTAGCTAATCTTAGGTTGAATGTTGATGTGAATGCACTGAATCACAATGGTTGTTAACACTACCAACAGAGTTAGGCCCTTCAGAGACTTCGACAGAACTGATCTCTGAAATCAGGCAAACAGTTCTTGTACTACCTCTTAATATTAATTCAGGAATGATACAATATTTTATATTTACAAACTAACATTTATTTCATTACTGTCAAAGCAACATCGTAATGTATGAACATATCAAATTACTGTATTTCATATAAAAGTGCAATATACCGTTCACTACTTTTTGTTTGTTCATTCCATACATTGCCTGTAAAATCGCCGTGCCCCTGTTGGCTCAGTGATAAGTTTGCAGGCTTATAAAGGTAAAAATCGTATTTTAATACTGCGGTGAGCGAAGCACGGTTAGATTTGCTTAACACGTTAACCAACTAAACCAGAAGGTTAAGCTCTTAGATTCAAGCAACTTTTCCTACATTTTAAGACGTTTCAGAAATGTGTTCATCCTTAAACATCATACGTTTGTTGCTCCTATTCAAACAAAACGCAAACATTTTTATTATCTTCTAGCTTATTCTTGGAGATTGACGAAAGATGGATATGGTTTTGACGAAAGCCTACCATGTTGAAATAACTGTGACGCATTCTTCGTCTCATTGCTTTCATCAGCAGTAAGTATAGTGTCGGTTTGAAGCTGTCAGTAGCAATAAACTAAGGTTTTATACGCCGAGAATTAGCTCTAACTGTATGTCGTTAAACGTCTCACCATTTCAAACGCACACAAAAAGCTGAAATACTGCTTAACTAAATTACAACGAACAGATTCTAAGATGGCGTTTCTTGGCACTTCAAGAACCACATTAAACGTTCCGAGAATCATTTCACTAGTTACACAGATATAAAAGCCCCTTTTCTTATCACCAGTTGATATGGATGAATTATATTTTAACATCACTACGTATATTATTTTCGCCATAATGTTTTACCCAGAAGTGACAATTTTCCATAACCAGCTCCATTGTTTGTACTACAACATCTTGGAATTACCGTCAACCCTTGCAGCACATGCTACACCTCAAAGTTAATCAAAACGTGTGAACCGAAAAAACAACAAGAAAAAACAAAACGAATGTCTGACTTTTCTTAAATAATATTTTGCTTGAATGCTATGACATTACAATAAGCGGGTCAAGGCTTTTATTAACCTGCGTAGTTAAAGGTCATCGGGGATTGAATATGCAAATTGTTACTATAGGTCGTGAACAGCGCCCTCTGTACGCTTTTTTGTGTTTTTCGTGCATTAACTTATAAGGTTGATAGGTGATTAATTTGCTAACGTATGAGCCCTTCAATGATAAAAACTGTGATATGTTTAATTGCGTTACACGTGAACAGTTACAAAATGTAGACTTGTTGACACACGAGGTAAACTGTAGTGGGTAAATATGTTTATAAGGTATAGATACAACAGCGTTTGACAATGTGCGTTTCTGGTAGATTCTTTTGGGAGTTCATACTTTTTACGAGAAAGCACGTGTAAGGTCGTCGCTGCAAAGTTCGGTATAGTGGCAAAGCTCTTAGTTCGTCTTATTTTTCTATTCAAGATTTTTTTCAGGGGATACACATGCAGTGTGTATGTGTATATATATATATCGTTATTTTCCGGTACCTTTAGCTTAAACACATTCATGCACGAGGAATGACACTTTGCTAGTTTAGGCCTCTTCTTTTCGAGATAGAGAGGGTTGAAGTTCATTTTAAGATTGTGCAACATGTGATATGACATGCAGTATATACATGACGATCTCGTCCACTAAGATGCAACTCTTCTGTTCAAACGGTTCGACTACACTATAAGTGTGAATCTTGAAAATTCCATAAATGGGAAATTGTTGAGGGGGGGTGAAGACTGTTGGGGGGGGATTGAACCTAACGCTTTTCTTATCCCTAATTGCAGATCTCTACTTAACATACTAAGATCATCACAATAAACCTCCAATTAGATACAGGAAGAAACCCAAGTCGGTCTATGCTGTGTATGTTCTTTTAAATTTATACACAATGAAGCGCCTGTCTTTTCAGTTCTTGAATTCTATTCCAAAACTAAAAACAAAAATCGGTAATTTCATTTGAGGACACGTTCTACTTATAATTTTCTGTATTTTTTTTTATTGTTGATCCACACAAAGCCACACTTCAGTAATCTTTCTGCGACATATACAACGAATACGTTTGTTTGTAGTTAAGCACAAAGCTGCAGAATGGGCTATCTGTGCTCTGCCCACCACGGATATCGAAACTCGGTTTCTAGCGTTGTAAGTCAGCAGACATGCCGCTGTGCCACTGGGGTGGGGACATTTATACGATGGTTTATGTACCTATTGAAAATGAAGTGACATTATTTTACAACATATGGTATTAGCTTTGAACACCATATTTAGATACTCCGTTTACGGTATTCTCTCCTAAATAACCTGTATTACACTATAGTTTCTTCCAAGTGAATGTTATTGTACAATGAATGAGCGTTATAGCGATCTGGCATGGCGTGGCGATTAGGGCGCTCGACTTGCAATCTTTGGGTTCGAATTCCTTCACCAAGCATGCTCGCCCGTTCAGTCTTGGGGTTGTTATAATGTGACGGTCAATCCCATTATTCGATTAGAATAGCTCAAGAATTGGCTGTGGATGGTGTTGACCAGCTGCCTTTCCATTAGTCTATCATTTCTAAATTAGGGACGGCTAGCCCAGATACCCTTCGAGTAACTTTGCACGAAATTCAACAAATTAACAACGTCAAATCTGGCCATGCGAAAGTCATCGTCGAAACGTGAATTTGATTAAAACGCTTAATAATTCATGATTGTCAGTAGTGATATTCGATACTTTTGGTCTAACAGGAATGTTGTATTCCTGGATATTCTGTAGGCTATACGTGACACCGGTATTCAAACCCCCTAGTCTGATATTATGTTATCCTTCTTTAACTTCAACAGATATCTAATTTTATTTCTCTTGTCGAAGTGAGATCCTTATTCAGTTTATTTTAAGTTTAGTATTGCTATGAACTTTCTTGCGTATTTCACTACCTTGTTTCGTATATCAGTTTTGTGATAATTAGTTCACTGTTTTCACTAAGACATGTGATAGCTTCACATTCTTCTTTCGTTAACTTGTACGACTTTTTCACAAAAATATACCTGTTTAGGTTTGATAAAGTTATACTAGTTGTATTTGTTTTAACATTCTCAGAGATTTCATCTGTATATAGCGAAACAGGATTTACTTTCAAATCCCTCAATAACAATTCGAAGGTGGAGAAACAAGTATGAAATCGTATTTCACTAAATCCACTTTATATATCTTAAATGAAATATTTTCTACTTTTCTGAAGTATTGCGATGTCAATGTACAGTCATTTTCATTACACTCATAATGAACAAGAACCTCAGACAGAATAGTATCATTTAGAAATTGTTCAGAAATAGCTATTACAGTATAGTATTCTCACTAAACCAACAAAGCTTTAACACAGTACAATATTCTCACTAAACCAACAAAGCTTTAGCACAGTACAATATTCTCACTAAACCAACAAAGCTTTAGCACAGTACAATATTCTCACTAAACCAACAAAGCTTTAGCTTCACCAATCGATTTCCTTCAGCTACGTTTAACCTTTCTTTCTTATTTTAGTAGTAGCATGTATACTACTCTAATTTTAGTAGTGCAGACTGGCTCTCAATTGGTCAAGTGCTGCACGTGACACTACTGTTTTTTTTGTTTTTTACTTATGCATATAAGTGATCTTGTACGTTTAGTTCTTACAAGCAAGTCAAATTTGTATTTTTTCGAGTTCATTGTAAGTTGAAACTATAATGCATATTTTATATGAAGAACTATTTTATCTAACAGTCTATTGATTGTTAGGAAAAAAAGGCATTCATTATAACCTAGATTTTTTTTTCTTTTTGGAAATTGGATCGTAGAGCTAAAGCCTATAATCACTTTTAATATTGTGGTTAGTTTTGTAATAGTTAAAAATAGTGAAGTTTCAGTTTACGTTTTTTTATTAATATCTGTTATGGGTAACTTATAAATAGCGTTTGGTTAAAATTATAATCAAATGTCATGTTATCTTTAACTATATATGTATAAGCTAATGATGGACAATACTGAATATTCCACACTCCACTCTATGATTGCTGGGTTTTCTATAGCTCATTGTTCATATCTTAAAACTAGCATTTGGTCTTTATATTTGCACAAACAGGAGACAGAAACGTTCTTTTATTTCTTTGATATTAAACACTATACGCTTAGCATGTTTAACATAAGCCTTTCCAGTTTTCCTGGGTGATATTATCTTTAAATACACCATTTGTAAACAGAGATTTAATAAAGAAAGAAATGAATTCTTATTGAACGTTTCGTATGCATTTTTTTTCATAAATGATCATGAATTAGGATAGATAAAATAAAATAATTAAATGTAGTTGTTTTTTCTGTCTTCTGTAGAAAACCCAGACGCTCGATGTAGATGTAGATACCATGTTGTGTGATTCCCAAGCCCGCGGTGTCAAACGGAAGTATGAAGACGACAAAGAGTGTGAAACGCCCACCTCACTCTATTTCACCCAGCGTCAGTCAGTGTTTAATATCAGTGTTTGTAAACTCAACAGACTTCGACAGACTCTTAGTCTGAGACGGTCCGTTCTCATCTATAATACTCTGCGGAAAATCCAAAGAGAATGTGAACAGGAAGGGATAAAAATGAACTATGCTCCTAATAGTCACTTGTTCTTGGCACCTCTAAACCCGCAGGTCATGACCCTTGACCCACCACCCGTTCCGAGCCAAACTACGTTTGAAGGGTATTCGGGGAACACATTCAACTCTGTCGGGGACTCCAAACCCATCCAAAGATGCCTTTCTGACACAGAGCAGCCTAACCCTGATGCTGTTAGTAGTTACCCATTGAAATCCCTGCTAAATGCTTACCAGTATAAGCCATCATCTCAGACGGAAGACCAACTTAATCATAAGTCACAGACTAGCTCCATAGAAAATAGCTATGTTTCTAAGTCGTGTACTTTAGCGGAAGGAGTCTACAAGCAGAGTAGTGACGAACTGAGTGAAGAATACGACAGATACCTGATGGAGTTCGACTCTGCATCCGGAAGAATAACCCCTTTTGTAAAGACAGCGTGCGATCGTCTTGATTCCGGTGCCTTATGGAATGACGACAGCGACAGACTGACTAGCTTGAACTGGAGCTCAGTATTAAACTTCAGTTCCTTATCAACCAGTACAGCCACTAGTGTTTTACCACCAGAACCAGCGTTTGATTCCTCCGAGGACTGTCAGTTTGCTGAAAGAAACAGAGGCAGCTCTACAACTGACAGCGTGGCTGAAACTGTACGAACACCTAGCGAATCATCCAGTACCCCGGAGACGTCCTTACATATGCTCCTCCCTGCTACAAGCAGCCCTACGTCAGAACTGCCAACTCTGAACTTCCGTTACTCAACTCCTTCTTCAAGCCCAACCCCCGGAGCCACGTCCAGCTCTAGTTCTGGGGATGAAATATTTGGTGATATAGATATGGCACTTTACGACTTTGATCTGTACTCCCCCTTGTCTCCTCCCAATGTCAAATTGGCCCCGGTCAGTGCTGAAGAACTTATGACGTCCCTCACGGAAAACGGTCAGCCTTGCCCTGTGTCCAGTTATTTGAAAGAAAAATTAAGTGAGGAAGAGGAACAAACTACTCCAGTTGAGTCATGACTGAATGTCCATTTTCATGTTTGGAATGTAACAAGTTTTATGTTCGTTATCAGCACTCGATTTTAAGAGCTTAATGACACTTAATTGAAAGAGCCTAAAACATTGATAGTGAAAAAAAAAAGAAGATATAAGTGCTTTATACGTTGGCTTTCTTTAAATTACAAATAATATTTAAACTCAGAACAAAGTTCCTGATGTTCCCAAATATTAGACAACCGTTGTGTTTGAAGGTTGTTATCGGCAAAGATATATTTATATACCAATTACTATATACATGTGCGATTTTCACACAAAGGTTTCGTAATAATTTAATAATCACTAAACAACGATCCCGTATAGAGAGAAAGAGGTACAAGGGACCAAATTTAAAAATTCTGCTTCATGCCGAAAAAATTCTTTTCTACTGAACCCCAGTTATGGATCAAATACTATCACCTCGACTTATAGTACCTTGGAACATCAGTCGTCGAGTGTTCATTCTGTCAATGTTTATTTGTCCTCATGTTTTTGGTACAAAAGGAAAAAAACAACTGTAATTAATTATGTAAATAATTAAGCATTACTCTGTCCCACGACAACTTGAATAATAATTATACTTAGCTATCTATGAAACTTTATTTAAACATTACTGTGGAAAACATTTTTTTTTTTATTGACAGTGTATTGAGTCGTGTGTTTGCTGCTGTTTAGTTACTTAGCATTTCTCGGAAACAAAGGTATTGAAATTAACTTTTTATATGCGAAAGGCAGATCTTTTCAGAAAAGTTTCCGATACTTCTTTCTTACTCAGCTAAGGGCAGAAAGTTGTGTATTAATGTTTTATGTACAGTGAAAGGTTACAGTGGGTAAAATGATGTTAAAATAAGTTCAGTTGGTAAGCCAAGATCGCTAGAAAGTTTTGTTTCAAACAGCCACTCGTCTAGTTTTTAAAGATAATAGAAAACCGAAAGAAGTATGACTACTTTTTTTCTGTATCATGATAAATTCGTAACGTCTGCTTCTGTACGAAAGCAAGAAAACTATTTCCAAACTGAACAAATTGAATAAGGAGATCTGCTCAGCATTAATCACACCGTGTATATATTCAGCCAAAGAATAACGTCGAGGAGTTAAATGTAACACTTCAGCTAAGACTACTTTTCCTTGTTTTAGAATGTACATAGAGCTACTTTAATGTAAGGAAACATACCACAGTCGGCATATTTATACAAATATTAAAAAATGAAAAGAAGTAATGTTCTATATTGACCAACTTGTACGATGAATAGCCATCGGCGAGTAGGGTCTTTGGAGAGTGAACTTGATATGTTTGTACATAAAATATCTGCGTAAGTCATTAATAACATAATATATACATCGTTATTTTACAGTTTATTATATATGTATGTATGTATGTGTCACCAAACATCAGTATATTGTAACAGTAAGTGATGTCCATGGAGCAGTCATGAATTTCATGATAGGGTGAAAATCCTAAATCATATATAAAGTCACAAGTATTTTTCCAAATATTGACTGCTATTTTGCATATCTTTATACAAGACGCTTGATTGTTGAAAGGTTTATTGAAGTTATTCCCTACCAGTTTTAAAGAAAGTTTTTCAGAGATGTAAAGATAACCGTCTAAAGTTAATGTTCTTTGTTTTGAATATAATAATGTTGTTATTATATGTTAGTTATATTCTAACATGTAAGTCAGAATGAATAATTACATGTAAATCAGAATAAGTTTTCAAAGTAAATTATTAAGTTCGTAAATCCTTCGGGAAATACGATATGAATTCACGATATGAAATCAATAGCATTTGGAGGACTGGTATTTGAAAGCAGCTTATCTAAGAAATGTTACCTACAAACTATGGGGACTGTCTCCTGTAAAGTTATAAAATGAGCAGTATGAAGAGCAAGTGACAATATTGCGGACTGTTATTCTTGCTATATTGCAGGTAGCTAGCTAGTTTTTGGATTTTATCCTGTAGGTAATGGTGTGGAAATTAACTGATGGTTAAAATACTGTATTGCAAAGAAATGATGTGAGGATTTTACATGTAATGTACATGATTTCAGCTTGTTATTTTGGGGACTGTCTCCTGTAAAGTTATAAAATGAGCAGTATGAAGAGCAAGTGACAATATTGCGGACTGTTATTCTTGCTATATTGCAGGTAGCTAGCTAGTTTTTGGATTTTATCCTGTAGGTAATGGTGTGGAAATTAACTGATGGTTGAAATACTGTATTGCAGTGAAATGAGGTGAGGATTTTACATGTAATGTACATGATTTCAGCTTGTTATTTTGGGGACTGTCTCCTGCGCTGTGTAGGTTTTCTCCTTTGTATTCCTGGAATGCAGAGCGCAGAATCACACGTGCAAGATAGAGACTGTCTCATGTAACATACAGCTGGAACAGTGTGTGTGTGTGTGGATGCTACCACGTGTACTGTACTGCAGATAGATAATATGGGGACTTTCATGTGCGAGTGGATGATATGTATTGTAACAAACAACAGGTATATGTTGTGGATATTATCACGTGTATTGTAGTGGAGTTCGTTAACGTGGGGATTTTTATATGCTGGCTAATAACCTGATTGGCTATCTCCTGTATTATTTTACTGGTGTTTAGTGTGCAGGTGATTGTGATGTACATTGTACTTCAGTTAGTAATTTTCAAGAAGGTAATGTAGAAATGGCCATCCATTATGAATGTTGTGTGGATTATATGAGGTGTATCTCCTCTACTGTAATTCTGGCATCTAGAGCGGATAGTGTTCTGCAAGAAGCTAATAGGAGAACTGGTTTCTTCAGGTAGGTAATGTGGAAGCCGTTTCCTGTACTCCATTACAGGTACGAACTGTCTCCTTCAAGTCGTCTCAAGTGTCGTATTGCTGGTAGCAGGTATCAAAATGTTTCACTTCAGTGTTGGAATGTGCCCCAATGGTGGGCGTAGAATTGGAGCACCAAACAGATTCATTATTGCTAGGGGACTGAGGCGGAGGATGCATTAAGGTTAAATTCGTTTTGCATTATCATCAGACAGTGAAAAGGTTAAGAGTTATTCTTAGATTTTTAGATTTTGTATTCTTGATTCTATTTTGTATTCCTATAACAAAATATTATAATAGTCAAATCAGTACTAGATTTGTGTCACCAATTGGTGAATTAAAGTATACAGTGTCCTGTGAACCATCGAACTGTTATTAACATTATGTCATCAAAGGCATATTACTTGCTTAATTTATGGTGTTAATTTAAATAGAGTGGTTAGGTCTGTAGTAGTTTCTGTAATTGTTTTTTTTTCTTCTCTTTTTTTGCGTTTTCCGAAGTAGCAAGATTCTCTAAAAACTAAAGCTGAAAATTGCTTTGTTTGCATCTCAGACTCTGATCTCATTGAAATTTAACTTTGTCAGAGACGAAACTGTTAATACGCTTCCCAGCCAGAGATTAAATATCAAACACTGTTTCTAAATGTTAAACACTGCTGTTATTTATCAACACCAGAGTTTAAATACACTGCTAAGTACCAAAGTCTGAGTCTAATACTGTTGAAAACGTTTCCATGACCGTTTCCAAGATAATGTTGTTAATTATAAAACAAATATTATAAGGTTATAACTGTTGTTTACACCTGACCATGACAATTTTTAACAAGTATTAAACTCTAAAGGTTCATGCTGTTCGTAGATATTCATATCCAAGGTAATGTTCTTATGTATCAAGTGCCAGAGTTTATAATATTAATAATTATCAAATGTTAAAAATTAATGTCAGTGATAACTTTTCGATAGTAAAGGCAATGTTAATAACTTATATTAATACCAGAAACGAATGTTACTGCTAGGTAGCCATGCCTAAGGTTAATAGCAGTGATAAGGCTCTGTATTATACTTGTACATGTTACTTGATCACACACTTAATACTTACGGACGAATCAATAGATTTTTGGTTATCCAAATTAATTTTAGAAGGACTTATAAGAAACTTCACTTGTTAATAAAACAGTATTTACTTATCATTATGCATTCAACTTGTACCTCATAATTCGGAAGACAAAAATCGCTGTACAAGCACTGATAGACATTTATATACTGCAGAATACGCTCAGTAAACGAAATTGTGAAAATTCGAGGCTTAAGTAACCACTTCACAGACCCTTGCAGAAAACTAAACTTATAACTTTAAAATCATTGGATACGTAGAAGTTCAGTATTGCGTTGGGTTAACAATTGTTTTTGATTGTCAACTTATTATCTACATTAAAAGTCCATGTCACTACACTAGAATAACTTCCTAAGTGAGTCAGATATGAGCATCGAGCTGAGAATCAGTTAACTCCTTTCAGTACAGAAATTAATAATCCGGTTTTTGATCTTACTTTACGTCACTTTTCTAATTTACTTTCACATTAATCACATCTTATATTTCTTTATTTCACTTAGTGCAAGAGTTTTGCAAACTGGGGTCCACTGGGAAGTGTCGGGACGGTGTGTTGGTGCTTAACAAAGAAAGAAAATACACAATACTGTTAAGGTATTCAGAATTTATAGATTCATTGGGCCGGGAGCTGCAGTGAGGATGTGGAAATTACTGGGAGGTTTTGTGCTGAGAAAGTTGGGGAACCCCTGATTTAGTGGACCGTTCTGCCATTTATTTTGTGTTATTTTTTAGTCTACTTTCTTTGTCGCTTTGGCAATTCTTTTTGTGACAATATCTTCAAATTTTCCTTATTCTATGTCCTGTAATAGCCTGATATTCCTCAGATCCTTCTTTATGGCAGATTGTGCGAGATTTTCTGACTGTGTGTTTTCTCGCAAGTACTTCTAATTTGATTCTCGGCAATTTCTTTCGAAAAATTCGAAAAAAGTGTTTTCAATTACTTCATTAAACACAGTGTGAATTATTCTCGTTGTTGGTGTGGGATACCATTTCAAAGCAGTCAGAAAGGTGTCCCACAGCTTAATTCTGGTCCTTGTGTGTTGTTGCATGCGTTTATTTATCATATTTTTGCCTACATAAAAAAATCGATTCACATATAAATAACACACACATACAGTGTACGGTCAAATCATCCTGAAAAGTACGGTTTGATTTAGTAGTATTTTGTTTTGTTTTTCCACAGAGAGAAGTGAGTTTTTATTTGGTTGGTGTCAAAATCACATTACCCTTGTTGTGAAAGTATAACATTTCCGATAAGATTATGGTTTATATTCCTTTACAGACAAGAGTGAAAATATTAGATTTTAAGATATCTTTACATAGCACAACAGCTGAACATTTTAAACTGATTGTATTTTGTTAAACTCACTGATTTTATTAGCAGATTTTAGAAGCACTGACTGACCACTCGGAACGATTTCTATTTTTCAACAGAATGCAAGTGTTTCTTGACACATTTTTTCCAAACAAACTGAGAAAATAGCATTCTATGAATGTAGAAAAGCTTTCCAACTTTAACAGTCAGTTTGTAATATTTTACATAATTTTGCTTATAAATCTATTAGTAACAATACTTGAAAGGTAAATATTTCAGTTAAAAAACAACAACAACAAACGAAAAACGTTTTATTTTCTTATTTTAGAAAAAGCCGATATACTAGAAAATCTATCTATTTGCATTTTACCATGTATTATAATAATTTAGTGTATGACGTTTTATTTATATACCTAAAGTAAATCCTAGGGTCGTCCCCAGGTGGCTTAGCGGTAATTCTGAATATTTTTAGGTTTGTTTTGAAGTTAAGCACAGAGCTACACAATGGGCTGTCTGTGCTCTGCCCATCACGGGTATCGACGAAACCCGGTTTCTAGCGCTGTAAGTTCGCAGAGATACCGCTGTGCCACTGGAGGGGGGAGGCTAAAGGTTTTAATGCTAAACATCTGATTTCGATACCCGCAGGGGGCACTTTACAGATAACTCTCTTGTGTAGCTTATCTCTTAACAAGGCAAGCCGTGGGATTTTTCTATCACAATGCATACATCAATAACTCGCAATCATTTTCATCAGTTTATTTAATTTTTTTGCTTTCCTGACGTGATTTGTTTACTGTTATACTCTTATTTGTTTTTGTTTTTTTCACGAATTAAATAAACCTAATATTTTAGCCTTTTTTTAACAATTAAGAAACTTACGGTAATTGTTCCGCTTGATATTATTATATTAGTTTCCTATTATAATATACAGTATTGTATTCTCGTGATTAGAGATGACTACAAAAAGGCAGTTGGTTGGGATGTTAATCGCAAAGTTATTTTCAAGTTTAATCTCCTTTCGTTTCTTCGTAAGTACCCTTTTTTAACACATAAAACTGCTTACATGTGAAATATAAATTAACTCTGTTAAGATTAACGATACTAAGTTTGGGATTTATTGTGTTTGGGACAACTTTTGATTCCGTAAAAATCCAGACGTAAATAATTCAAATATAGTTGTGAAACTTTAGTAGTTAGTCTGGGTGTAACGCAGTTAAGACGAAATATAGGGTGATTAAACAAATGCTATCCCACATATTTCTTATGGGAGGAATATAACACACTAACGATACAAATGTACATCACTGAAATAAAATACTTGGTTTGCAACAATGCCAGAACACACGAGAAAACTTCACTTGCAACAATGCCAGAACACACGAGAAAACTTCACTTGCAACAATGTCAGTTTTAAGCTTCCACTTTAGCGTATTATATTATTACCATAAAAAATCAGTGAGGTATCTCTTGTTGGATCACCCTGTACACACGAGAGATATGCATTATTTGGTTCGAAAATAACTAACAACTGATAGAAAATTACGTAACCTTTAACTGTTTTTTTTAAATAAAATGCCAATACCATTTTAATGAAGTTTAAGCCAAAGAAGCTACCACTGAGAAACTGTAGATGTCATTTCTATCAGGAGTTGTAGAATAATGAATGACTTAACTATAACCATCTTTACATATAGTTTTCACGATATTCACTGTGAACGTACAATTAGTGACACTGTGCCTGTTACTAATTACCAATACTGCTTGCACGAGCTCAAAACTTATTTTAAGAAAGTGAAATTTCCTTGATATTACCACCTTGGTAGAAGATAAATGTTTATTTGTATTCAGAAACATATACAGGATAGTCCAGAAAATGGTGTACCAATCTAAATTAGCGCTTTCTTTGTATATATTACCCTTGAGGGATCGAAAAACAGTGTCAAAACTGGTCCTTGTCTATATTGTTGGTGCTTCGCAGTCAAATCGCTCGGGCAATTCTGTACCTCACGACTTTTAACCATAGTTCGTTGCGAAACCCATGAATAGATTTTGCTCAATGCTAAAACGTCACATACTTAATACTCTGTTACTGGAAAAAGAGGAGAAACAAGAGTTACTTTTGGCATGTTACCCGAGAAATACTTTGCGTCATATATCCCACTATAGAAATATATTTAGGTTTAACGCATTACGACATATTGTTTTTAAACCACATTGTAAACACGCTTATTACTTTTTAGTTTAGGTTTAATTTTTAAACCTGGAGAGCTAAGCCGATTATTGCATAAAAGTAATATTTAATCGCCATTAAGATATTTGCTGATTGTTAAACAAAATTATGTGATTTTTGAAATCTTATGTTGATACAACTTACTTCTATCAAGAGAAGACTTGAAAACTTTCAGTATCTACAGATAAATAGTCATTTTCGTACAGCAATAAACTTCGTAACTTCCGTAGAGATGTTGGATTGATTTTCTCTTCGATGATTACTAGGCTTCTTTAATCTCCTGTGACGTATTTCTTTTGTGATTATTACGAAATGGTGTTGGAGCAATAAAGAAAGGTAAATCAATCCAAATTTTTGTTAGATGCGAAACGTTGACGTTTTGTATCTGAAAGGGTTAATGATTTAAGTAACTTTCAAGGTACTAAAGGGCGAAGAAGGAAAATGTGATGATATTCAGTAGATTATCTGTAAAAAGAAAAAAAGAGAGAGATATGTTTCTAGTAGTTAAGGACAAAGGTTGCGATTAGATTTGTGCAATGCAGTGTGATAAGGAATAATGAAAAAAAATATTTATTGTTGTTGAAGTAAAAGAAAGTCGAAATGATGCACATAGTTGAGAGAGTAAAATTGTATATTAATTTATATGTTCATACAGTATGTGGACGAACAACATCGTATTCTGTCCAAAATCTTCCAAATAAAACGTTTTACCGAATAATTGTGGTGTGTACCTGAGTTTGAATTATTATTTTGTATAAAAGCAAAGACATATGACATACTTCTGGTGTCAAAATATTGAAACACCTACAAGTTATATTATCGAGCTATTTACAAGTTATATGTCTAAAAACTACGTGAGAAACTACGTATGACTTACTTAAGATTATCTGAAGGGAATAATGCTTACTACCAGTCGATAAATACTGACTTAGACTCGTTGTTATTATCTGCATCTATCGACTGTAATTGGCTAGAGCGTTTCATCTGTCCATATGACTATATAGGATATATTACCCGTTGATCTAATTGAGGACTAAACTGTGGATATAACTAGGCAGGATTTGCTATTCTTCAAGAAAAACACTGGATCTGTCTCTTGTCTATAATATAGGATCTACAGTTTATTAAAATTATGAAGCTAATTACATGTCAGTTGCCCCCCAGCGGCGGACTTACAACGCTAGAAACCGGGTCTCGATACTCGTGGTGGGCAGAGCATAGACAGCCGATTGTGTAGCTTTGTGCTTAATTACAAAGAAACAAACATACTTGTCAGGCTTCATGATACTAGGAAAGTACGTAGGATAAGAAAATAACAACATCGATAAACAAATACTTTCAGAAGGAAAGATTTCGGGTTACTGAGTGTTATGATATTGTTGGTGAATGGATATGATCCACCACTTAACTACACAGGGCTTAAAACGTGTAAGTAGAACTAAATAGAGTGACTGGATTGTCGATAGGACAGTGAGAAAAGAACTGTGAATATATTTGTAGCTAGAATACGATATCGCTTGTCCATACGATTACACAGAGTATATTATCTACCACTAAAACAAGACAGAATAATTTATTCCTCAAGATAACAAAATACGGCCTACCAAATGTGAATATAATTGGACAGTGACTGGCTGTCGAAATTACCATACAGGCTTTAACAAAACATCAATGTATAATCAAATAGGGTTACCCAGTTTTCAGTATCACTATACACTATGTACCACATTCCAGTGTAACTTTATAGCATTTTAGCTGAAATACAAATATTTTGGTTTCAGATTTATATGTGTAATCTGACGATAATAACAAAAAGAGTCTATCTTTTATTGGTATAATGGCAGGGCTATTCTAGTTAATTCTATATTATTTGAATCGACATAGCTATAGATTATATTGCTGTTAGAGTTCTTGAAGTTACATTAAACATTTCAGAACAAAACCATTGAGGGTCTGCCATGGCCTGGTGGTTAGAGTACGCGGCCGGCAGATCACGGTTTCGAATCCCGTCGTTGGCACTTCCCTCTAGTCTATCACTTATAAATTAAATATAGCTAGCGAAGATAACCCACAAAATTCAACAAACAAAGCCATTAAAGCTATACGTTTAAAACAGAGAATATAAATGTGAAAGATCAACCAGTAAGTTAAATTTCAGCTTGTAAAATATTCCGTATCATAAGCGTTATCACACTACCTTAAGGTTGGTAAAACGGGCCGTGTCTTAAGTGTGACTATAAGAATGCAAGTTCAATAAACTGCACTGACTATTAGTGTTTATAATAGCAACGTAAAATTAGCTCAATACTAACATCTTAGCTGTTATCATTCTCATACAATGTTTAGAAACTGGATTGCGTTTAAGCTGTATTACACTACTAAAAAGTTAGTAAGCAAGCTACGCTGTAGTTTAGCTGTCATCATATCCGTTTAAAATTAATAAACTACGCTTAGTTTAGCTGTTATCATATAGGTTATCATTTTAGCTATTATCACAGTCCTAAAGTTAGTAAGTTACACTGTATCTACGCTATTATCACAGTCCTTAAGTTAGTAAGCTACAATGTATCTCCGCTATTATCAGTCCTAAAGTTAGTAAGCTACACTGTATCTACGCTATTATCACAGTCCTTAAGTTAGTAAGCTACAATGTATCTCCGCTATAATCAGTCCTAAAGTTAGTAAGCTACACCGTATCTACGCTATTATCACACTCTTAAAGTTAATAAGCTACAATGTATCGTAACTATTATCACAGTCCTAAAGTTAGTAAGTTACACCGTATCTACGCTATTATCACACTCTTAAAGTTAATAAGCTACGTTGTATCGTAGCTATTATCACACTCCTAAAGTTAATAAGTTACACTGTATTTTCGCTATTATCACAGTGCTAATGTTAGTAAGTTACCCTGTATTTCCGCTATTATAACGCTCCTATAGTTCGTTAGCTACACTGTATCTTGGTTATTATGCCACTCCTGTAAAGTTAGTAAGCTACAGTGTATCTTGGCTATTATAACACTCCTAAATTAGTAAGCTACAGTGTATCTTGGCTATTATAACACTCCTAAATTAGTAAGCTACAGTGTATCTTGGCTATTATAACACTCCTAAATTAGTAAGCTACAGTGTATCTTGGCTATTATAACCCTCCTAAATTAGTAAGCTACAGTGTATCTTAGCTGTTTGCATACTTCTGTGAAAGTAATAAGCTACACTGTGTATTATTAGCTGTTTTATACGTTTATTTTACTGAGGTACAATGATGTCCAATAGATGTTTAAAGTATTCGCAAGGACCCAGATTCCAGATATGTACTAAAGAGAATAATTTCAAATTCAGACAGCAAAGGAAAAAGACTAAAAATGAAGTTTACAAAATAAACAAAACTTTATTTGTAAGAATTCTACAAATTTTTAATTACCAGACTGGCTAGCTTCTTAGTTATTTGAGTTCAAACTGGGTGATGGGGTTGGAAAAACTCAGAACAGGACCAAATCAGAAATAATGACGTCATACCGCACTTTCCAAATTAGACAAAGTGCGACATACCATGATTCCAAGCTGTATACGTCACCACATATTCCAATTTTGTAACTGTTTCTGTGTCAGCCCTTGAGGAGTTACAAGGCTAAATGATACAAGTTTTAAGTTGCCGTTGTATTTCACTATTATGTAAGTAAAAGTATTAACACGTGTTTATGATCTTTCAACATCCAATTGAAGAGAACATCTTGAAGAAAACTTCCCGAATATATCTTAATAAAGTTATATTTTATACTAGTTATGGAAGGTTGAAATTGTTGGATGTTCTAGCTATGACAATTCCTCCTTTCTTCTCCGGTGGTCTTCCGAGCTCGAATATTATTTATGAACACTTACTGCCGAATTAAGGAGTTCATTACAGGTCGTAAGATGCTATAAAAAGTTTCCTCAGGCGACATGCAAGACATCATGACATCTATACAAAAACTGCAAAGGGTTAACATCAAACCTAAAGCAGCCTGTAAAAATAGAACAAAAGTCACTCAGACAGAGAAACCGCCACCATACAATGTTTTAATTTTTTTTTTTGCATTAATCATCCTAAAATATACACCAAACAATTCTTTACCTTCAAAAATGTATTTCTTGGTGCCAAGATCCTCTTTCTATCTCAATCTCTTCTCGAATTTTGTCCAAATTTTCTACCATTATAACGAAAGTGGTTGACATTCTGTTTGATCTTCACATCTGAGTTACATTCACCCAAAATTAACCAAATGGGCTTGGTGTTATTAAACCTTGGTACTAAGTTAGATCAAAATCAGATTAAAGCTTTTCCAGTTATACTCTACACATACACAGGAATAAAAACAATAAGATGAAAATCGTATGTGAAATATATCAAAATCACAATACAAATTGGAAAATCAACAGAATCAAAATTAAATGACAATAATTATAACAGCCAACCAAACACGCTATGAAAAAACTTAAAAAATACTAAACAAAACGTATTAATAAAATAAAGCAGATCTTTAACCAATTATAAAAAAAAACAAAAAAAATGAATAAATTAAAAGTGCAAAAAAAAAGAAAAAAGAACCATACAAATAAAATTAAAAACACGGTTTACATAAAAATGAAGAATACGTACGATATTTACAAATGCTGACCTCTGGAAGGGGTTTAGATGTTTTCCCTGGATGTGGTCATCGACTAGGTTCCATCTCCAAGTAACGTTTTCTTCTCTTCCGTCACACGTGTCAAACAAGCTAATATATAATGAACAATAGTCAGTTTGTAAGGCAGAAAATTGAACAACGCATCATAGATGATATTACTTTTGTATCGGCGACTGGTTGGACCGAAATTTGTTGAGTGGTTCATAGAAGTGCAATAGACAGTCAGGCAGTTTATAAGACTCGGGAAGGTAAGGAATTCAGTAGGTTGGAGGCACAACTATGTGGACGTTTTAGAAAAATGTTGGGCATAGGTGTAAGCACCCATATTGTTCATTGGGTGCTGAAGCAGTACCTTTAGATGTACAACCTAGAAGGCTTTGTAAGGTCAGCATCTAAGACCACTGTGCTTTATATTGTGAACATGTTGGTCTTGTAACACTTTTTCTAGCTCTGGCCAGCTGCTATTTCAGGAATGAAGTGTCTGGTTGCTTCAGTAAAGCCAGAGTCCACTGAAGAATAAAGACTGGTTCCATATATCTGTTGAATGAAACAGCCCCTATACCAGGAGTCAAACAACATTCAAACTCCATCTCTCTTCCCAACGCAAGATATATATATAATCTGAACACATAGATATCTGGATTCACAAATAAGTCCATAAATATAGTCGTGTAGTCCAAATAGAAATCATGCTATAACACTACAACTGAATGCATTTAACACGATTAGCCTGAACATTTGTACTCTTATCACATTTGTGTACACACACATATATATAATGGTTCACTATATAATGGAAAACACTCTTATGTAGTACGTATCCATCATCACACATTAGCCAAGCATCATCACATATTAACCAACATGTACTTCCAGTACATGACGTGACTGTACAGTGGCCTAGCTTCCATGGCAACCGACGTCACATTAATTACGCTCTCTACATGTTAACTCCCAAGGCGCTACATAAAGAGTTAGACATATACCAACTCAAACAATATCACGAGAGTAAAAGTAATAGCAGATAGAAATGAATAGAGATGGCTTATTCTGCTCCAAGTTCCATCTATATCACATTTCTTGTCGTCGACTGCAAAATACATGCATATACACACAGTTCAACATAGTAAGCACACAAGAGATTACTTTTGCGAACATAACATAGCAGTCAGCCAGAACTGCCATATTTATCAATGTAGTACTGTATCCAGTAGTCGTGACAAATCCAAGACATCAGATAAAGATTAAATATAACTCAGACAAAAATTTAGCAAAATGATACAAATTTTGCCTGTGTTATGCAGCCTAATTTAATTTTCTATAATGCTGTGTTAGATTTCTTAGTTTGTTTAAGTTAAGCACAAAGCTACACAGTGGGCTCTCTGTGCTCTCCCCGCCACGGGTATCGGAACCTGATTTATAGCGTTGTAAGTCCGCAGACATACCGCTGAACCACTAGGGGGCACTGTGTTAGAACACAACTCTTAATGCATTTCAGGAAGAATAGCATACACCAACCAGACTATCAAGCACAATCTTGAAGTGAATGAAAAGTTGTGTTAGTTTATGGAAATTTATACCAACAAATGTTTAGGCAACATTCACAACAAAACTTATCCTGTGTGCTCAGAAAGCAAGGACTGCAAAGCTCTCTAAGCATATTGGTTTGCCAGAATCTCCAGTCATCATCAACAGCCGAACCAGTTATCAGTTCCTTAGGATTTGATTTAACTACTTTATCTGTCCTAGCTCTGTATCTAGCGAAGTTCATATAGTTTGCTCCACAGAAATTCTGCTACAACTCAGCTATATACACGGTGATTATAAAGAAAGTTTCACAGTTCATCACATCTCAGAAACAGCACGGCATAGAGAGGTGAATTTTCACAGGGTTATTAAGGGTATCATGCAAATACCATAGTTGTCACATGTTACCACCAGGAGCGCCACTACGACCTACTGTCTGATCAATCACAACAAGTTTTCAAAATGTACTCCTTCAGTGTCAAACATGTGTTGCATCTGTGTTACAGTGGACACAAATTGTGAAGGTTAATCCTTCTTTTATTTGGTAGTAGAGTAGCCCAAGAGTTGGCGGTGGGTGGTATTGACCAGCTACCTTCCCTCTAGTCTAACACCTTTAAATAAGGAATGCATATAACAGATAGTTAAAGAGTAGCTATGCACAAAATTCCAAAAACAAACAAACTCTCATCTTACAAGGGTCCAGAAACATGCAAATAGTTATGAATAAAGTGCCCTCAAGCAAAATCAACTCTCATTTACAAGGGTCCAGAAACATGCAAATAGTTATGAATAAAGTGCCCTCAAGCAAAATCATGTGCTAAAGATACAACATGTGTAACTGACGTGATGCATAAAAATACATATCGCCATTGCATTCCATGTCGACCTCGGCCACCATACTTGGTCTCAAGTTATCCTCTTTTTTCTGAAGTTCTGTAGGCTCGTACATCTTGACGAACGCAGCATCCTTGAGCAAAGTCATGTGCAGAATGATGTGAAGTGCATAACTGCACATCACTGTAATGATACGATGCAATGGGATATGTTTGGTCATCATATTTTGAATCAATTTAAGCTGCTGGAAGTGGTAATGAGGCATCATATTCTTCGGAAAGTTGAGGGATGCATCACACTGACAAAAAGTGCATTCTCAGGTGCAGTCTTGTGCAGAATAATGGTATCACAGCATTTTGTATCACGTTTCACCTAATGCGTATATCTTGTCACTTTCCTTGGCCATGGACGACTCTTACCAGTACCTTGTGATTCTTGGCTTCTTAATGAGCACTTCAGTGTTCTATAGAGTCTCCTCAGAAGGTCTTGGAACATTCAGACTGCTTAATGACACCATAATCGTTTTCTATTGTCCCATATTCTAGATATAGGAAGTAACCATTACATCACAACTCAGATAACAACAGTGTGGTTGTCACGACGACGAAGGGAGAACGTATACATACATAGCTTTCATCATTTCACACAAAATCTATGGGTCTAGGAAACAACTTCTCCTTGTCTTTGTTGCATTCTTAACTTCACCGTAGATTCCTCTTCTCTGCCACATGTGATCTCTCAGAAAGTGCTTTTCAATGATTATAGATCATTACAAGTGCCAGAAAATCATATGGGAAAAAAGCATATTCAAAATAATCTCTGCAATAACAAATCCTGGTCATGGCACCAAAAATGTTACATTTTATCTATTTTATAGTATTTAATTACAAATATAAGTTTTAAAAACTGTTTGCAAGAATGCAAGTTCTGAAAATGTACTGCAGATGATAATTTTAAACTCGGAAGAAATAAAAAGTTAGAAATACATGTGGATAAATAAATAAAATTTCATTTGGCCGATTGCTTAGTTTTGGAGCTTAAACCTTGCTGGGACGAGAGAAGCTTTCTACTCACGTCCACATAGGACAATACAGAAAGAATTATGTCTTATATAGTGTTTCAAAATTATTGGATTAACAGTTCACACATGGTATACCATAACTTTAAGTTGCATATATCACCAACTATTCCAAATAACGCTTACAGAAGAGAAAAACCCCTAACTTATACAACTTTGTACAAATATCCGTGTCTTCCCTTGAGAAGGACTTACTCTTCTACTTTAAGGGAGTTGACACAGATAAAGAATCCAAGTGATATAAGCTTTCAGTTATTACTGTATGCAACACGTGCCTTAGTAAATAACACATGTTTAGGACCTTTCGACATACATTTACAGAGAATATCATAAATACATTCAGAGCACCGGCATGAAATTTAGACAACTTGTTATGGTAAGGTGAAATTCGTTGCTGTTTCAATTATGACACCTCAGTAAATCTTAGCTGTTGTCATATTCATATAAAATTAGTAAGCTATGTTGAATCTTTACTTTCATGCCAACCCTGCAAAGCTAGTAAGCTACAATGCATGTTAACTGTAAGTAAGGTACCATAACCCCGTAAAGTTTATAAGCTGGACCTATACTAGCTGGTATCACACGCTTGTAAAGTTAGTAAAGTACACTAAGTCTTAGATGTTATCATAACGTTAAATAATTGGTTGGCTGTTTTGGATATTCAAGCGAAGCTAATCAAAGGCTATCTGAACTGACCATCCCTAATTTTGAAGTTATAGACTAGAGGGAAGGGAGTTATTTGATAGCACCCATTGCTAACTCTTAGGCTATTGTAAACGAATAGATAGATGTTCGATGGTGCCCATGTTCCTTAATGCTAGAACCTAGGTTTTGCTCAGTTTCTTCTATGTAAAGACTGCTACAATCGGCACATTCTATCCACCATCTGTTTTGCAACTGATAATGGTTTAACTTTTTCAGTAAACAAAAGAATCAGACCTCTTTCCTTACTCGAAATGGAAAATTCGTTTTTTTTCCATCCCATTGAAAAATTATTTGTTACTACAGATCTGTAAATGTATTGGTAAATACATCCTTTATCATGGCTCTTTCTTTATCCGAATACTCTTTCATTAGTTAAATAGATTTCATATTCTCAGTGAGAAAGCCATTTCTTTGTAGTGTCGTTCACCTTTTATTTGAAATTCAGATACTAATCAGTGATCAACAAAGATTTAATAATACTCCTTTCATTGTTAGACATATGATGTACGAAATTCCTGTTCATATACAGATCAATTCGAATTTTCTTCATGAACTTAAAGTTCTCATTAGTGAACTGAATATTCGGGCCTAAATAATTAAAGAATGTTATAAGCAGCTCAACCAATACACCAGAAACTTGTTTGTTTGTTTTGAATTTCGCGCAAAGCTACACGAGGGCTATCTACGCTAGCCGTCCCTAATTCAGCAGTGAAAGACTAGAGGGAAGGCACCTAGTCATCACCACCCATCGCCAACTCTTGGGTTACTCTTTTACCAGCGAATAGTGGGATTGACAGGGCTGAAAGGGCGAGCATGTTTGGTGTGACGGGGATTCGAACCCGCGACCCTCAGATTGCGAGTCGAGCGCCCTAACCACCTGGTCATGCCGGGCCACATCAGAAACTCATCTAGCAAGATGTTTTCAATATATATGACATTCAACAAACATTCAACATTCCTAAATTAACCGAACTCTTAACATTGTAATCACGTTCGTGAACACGTTGCACAATTGAGCGTTATTCCTTTCATTGTGATAATAAAAATCCTCATTACGCTTAAGACGATAGTTATAAGTGTACTTGGAAAAATAAGCATATTTGTTTCATACTCTTCTGGAAAGCTATGTTCGCCCCTTCCCCTCCTATAACGAAGAGATTACGTAAACAGTAGATTGATGTAGTGGTGCTTGCGTGAACAATAATGACGCTACGTCAGAACTAACTATAATACTCTATGGGTTAAATGAGTTTATCTTGTTAATGAAATACATTTCTTGTACAAACAATTGGTCTAAGAGGTGCATCCTGTTTGTGCACCTAGGATATCTCATCAACGTAAGATGTCTCAGCATTTTTTAATCTTAAGAAATAATTAGGAAAATCATTTAATTGATTGTTTCTTTAGATCCATAGTGAAATTGACTCAACTTTTTTTTCTCCCCTCAACAGCGTTACTTTAAAGCTTATACTGTTCGTGATTTACCATTAATTCATAAGTCTTTTATTAATAATCCTAATAATTCATCATTATCATAGAGTTCACTTTCTCAAATCAACACAAAGGTTCTTACTAGTTTTTAACTGCTTTAAAACACTGTCTTTTATTAATAATCCCAATAATTTATCATTATCATACCTTTATGTGTTGAGTTGAGAAAGTGAACTCTAAGTGTTTTAAAGCAGTTAAAAACTAGTAAGGATCTTTTATTAATAATCCCAATAATTCATCGTTATCAGAGAGTTCACTTTCTCAACTCAACACAAAGGTTCTTACTAGTTTTTAACTGCTTTAAAACACTGATTTCTCCCCTGTCAGTTTAAGTTTCGAAGATTTGATTTCACCAAAAAAATCTTGTAACGTATGTAATAAAGGCTCATCCATTGGAACGGAAAGAAAATAATGAAACTGTACTCCTTTTATGTTGCTGTTTTAATTAAATTATTACTTTTATAACAAAGTTTAGTTTCTAAAAATTTTGGTAAAATACAGTAGTCTAGCTTAGTTATTTTTTCTCAACATACGAGATTGATCAGGTGGTAACTTAGTCACAAATTGTGAACGATGGGAGGAGGCTGTCTTTCTTTTTTTTTCAGTCATATTATAACAGTCAATAGTTCTTCTTTAAGGGACCTGTTAAGTTTATTTTATACACTAAGTATTTCGTTTATCTGTACAGTTTCTAGTTTGTTGTATAACGCGTATCAAACAAGCATAATATTCAGACGTTGACATTTCGTGCTTGACTGGGGCTATTGGTAGTCAAGAAATTTCAAAATAAGTCATTCATTTCTGCTGGTCCTGGTAAATGTTTGACAAAGTCAATGTGTTTTGTCAATTTTTTAAATGCTTGCTTGGTGAAAACAAAATAAAAAGTCCATAATTTCACTCTTAAGAAACCACTGAATTACAGAACAGGGGCACTACTATCCAAGCACAACTCAGAACAAGAGACACTAATATTCAAGCACAACACCAAATATTCACTGTGAAATTGATACTTAATAAATTAATAAAAAACGGCATTCTCTGCTTAAAAACTTGAGTAGAATAACAGTTAAAAGCGAAATTGTAAAACGCAGTTTCGTTCACTACATTGAACATGGTATTATTAGATGCAATGTATAATAACACCAGTGAAGTTACCATGCAATGCCGAGCTTAAACATCCATCCTATAAATGGGGATGTGGTCTGCTATTTTCACTATTTTGAGTCATAGAATATGAACCTTCCCCTCGATTTAGAGGTAAGCACGTGCTAAGTGCAGCACTAAATGTAATTTTCGTTTGGCATCGGCTTCACATAGTTTGCTGACGATCTCTTTGCTAAGTTCAATCTCACTACAGGAACTTAACAGTAAAAATAAAATTGCTGCCACACTCAAACCGTTTGTCCATTTTCCCCTATTGCATATCTATTTAAACCCGATCTTTGTGTGTGTAGAAGGATCTGTTTTAAATACATACTAGTGTACAATCCCATCAAAAATAACGGGAAACCACTGGAAACCAAAACTATTCCGTATAAAACTGGCAATACACAAAATAAATATATAAACGAAATATAAAATTTCCTTTCCAGGAACATGCTACATATTGCCTCTCAATCTACTATATATATATAACTGAGCAAACATGCTACATATTGCCTCTCAATCCACTATATATATAACTGAGCAAACATGCTACATATTGGTGCCTTTTGATACAAGATTATAGCATACGATGACCATGTGATTGCATACATAACTGTTCTTCTTCTTCACAAGAGTAACATACTGTAGTAACACAAGAGTAACATACTGTAGTAACACAAGAGTAACATACTGTAGTAACACAAGAGTAACATACTGTAGTAACAAAAGAGTAACATACTGTAGTAACACAAGAGTAACATACTGTAGTAACAAAAGAGTAACATACTGTAGTAACACAAGAGTATCATACTGTAGTAACACAAGAGTAACATACTGTAGTAACAAAAGAGTAACATACTGTAGTAACACAAAAGTAGCATACTGTAGTACCACAAGAGTAACATACTGTAGTAACAAAAGAGTAACATACTGTAGTAACAAAAGAGTAACATACTGTAGTAACACAAGAGTAACATACTGTAGTAATACAAGAGTAACATACTGTAGTAACAAAAGAGTAACATACTGTAGTAACACAAGAGTAACATACTGTAGTAACACAAGAGTAACATACTGTAGTAATACAAGAGTAACATACTGTAGTAACACAAGAGTAACATACTGTAGTAATGCAAGGTTTCTAAAAAAAGTATGAATCCATTGCAAACTTAAACCCCAACAAGACAGTAAATGATATGAACTGTACTGGATGTAAGGACAGGTTTACAGTTTTTTACCATAATAATTGGCATTGCATAACCTGGTGATTAGAACACTCAACTCGCAATCTGCGGGTCGCAGGATCAAAACCCGGCGTCGAACAAGCTCGCACTTTCAGCCGTATGGGCGTTGTAATGTGATAGTCAATCCAACTATTCGTTGGTAAAACAGTAGCCCAAGAGTTGGCTGGGGGGGGGCACTGTCAACAAGTTGTCTTTCATCTAGTTCGCAGCTCAAAATTAGTGATGGTGGTAGATAGCTTTAATAGCTATACCATAATTGTAATCTCGTATAACGTATACGCGGTCACCGAATACGTCACTGACAGACGTGTGTCCTGTGTCTAATGGAGACATAATTTTCTATTCTACTGCAAAGACGATATTATAAAGTATCTGTCAATCAAGAATTATATCAACAAGTGATACTGACACAAGAAAGGGACCGATCTCCTTGGTTACATGGTCACCAGACATCATTCCTGTGGAATGTTACCTCTGGAATTGTATGAAGGGCATTATCTGCAGGATGAAGGTGACTGAATGGATCGCTGATACAACAGTTATTGTGATGCCCAATATGTTGGCCAACACGTGGATGCCAAAGATATCGATTTGATATCATGAAGGCCACAAACTGGGTACATGTACTAATGACAAATGGTGTCTGGCAAAAACAACTGCATACAATGTACTCTTCATTCACCACAAACCATAAGTTCCTAACTGTTACTCATTGTCTTGGCTTCACTCTGTAATATGCCCCATAATGTTTGGACATTCTGTATTTTAAAATGTGTTTACTATGGTGGTTATGCTATTACAGATTGGACAACAATTAACCCTGAAAGAGAAGTTCTGGATAAAAGCATGTACATAATTCTGTTTTTCAGAAAACAGATTTCACCTTAGCGATTTTATGCTTACTAACTGAAATCGTAACTTGGTATAAAAGCGAGAGTAAATTAGTCACACAAAATGTATACATTAAGACCTATTTTCCTTCCGACTCTAAAAGAAAACCCCAGATTATTGCGTTTTATACGTATTCTAACACATTCTGTGGCCATGTAATTGCGGTGTATGAATATATTACACATTTATATCTTCTTGTATTATTACAGTATTTATTTGGAATTTATCATTTTCTATATGTGCGTGTTTCATATAGCTTGTGGTCGAAAAAATTCAATTCATCTCGTTCTATGCTCCTTTGTTATTATCTAGGAGATAATGCCTGTTCTACTCATTTTGTTGTTGTCGTTTTTTCTGTAATATTGCACGTTGTACAAGAATGTCGATAACATTGTTTTCCTGTGGTAAATCAGGTGATATCTCGATGTTACGACCTTTCTCATATCTAGTCTCCCGCTGGTACAGCGGTAACTCTGCGGATTTACAACGCTAAAATTAGGGGTTCGATTCCCCTCGGTGGACACAGCAGATAGTCCAATGTAGCTTTGATATAAGAAAACACACACACCGATATTTAAATTTGATTGACCAATAGTGATATAGGTGGCCCACCCGTCCTTAGAGTACATTTTTTCTAGATATTTGTTAATACTATTCACTACTAAGTTTTAAAAACGAAATAAACTGATTATACCCAGAGTATGATGACTTTCAGCAATAATGAGTAAAATAATTATCAAAACGCATCTAAGTATGTCATGAATTGGTTTAGTGGATTTTTTTAGTTATTTCTTTCATTAATTTTAGAACTGGAACATATCCGTAACCATTATATGTTTGTCTTTTTCTGTTACTGTCTGTTTGTGTGAGAGAGTGTGCGTCTCGACACATCAGATGAGAGGAAGGAATGAAAAATGCACAAAGGACTTTTACAAAACATGGCGAAATGAAAACGTCATTACAATGGTGTATAAACTATTCATATTTTTGCTGGTGCAATCGTCTGCAGTAAAGATGTGTGAAATAAACGCAAGCTGAAGAACGGAGATGTCTAGCCGCCGATGAGAACCGGTTCTTGCCAGGTCCACCTGTAAAACAACTATATTCATATACGTCTGCGTCCCAGTTTTATGAACTTTAGACTCATTGTCTGTACATGTTTGTGAATTCAAAACTCTGTAAACAAAGTATCCATAGTTGCTACGACGATATGTTCTTTTCTGGCCTTTATATATGTCTATATAGGTATATTAAGAGAGTAAAAATTAACGTATGATAAGCACTAGTGTGTGTATTTGTTTTACAAGTATACACGTGTCACTGTCGTTTGCCTTGCATTGCAATATATTACTTTTGTCGTTAATTTGTATGAAGCGGATCCATAATGTTTGAACCTGTCCACTATTGAATTATTTCTTGTCGATGGGACAAACAATTAAATCAGTTTTAATAGTTAATTCCCAAAGAAATACCGTATGGACAGTTTCTCCATACAACCTTATCCGGAAATAATTGATTATTAATCTATCAGACAAACACCTACATAACTTAACACCTATCGAAATACCATATAGACAGTTCCCCCCCCCCCCATACCATCACGTCTATCGAAATAATTCATTATAAATTATCACTTCTTGCTCCTTATACGATTTGTAACTAAAATATCCAAACTTTTCTTTTCAAAAGCAACTGAGCTAGCCACTTCAACTGCATGAGGTCTCACAGTTTTTCCTAGAATTCACCGGGCTCAATAAACGATCAACGAAAAAATAAACAAATATATATATATATATGTTTTTATATGGTAAATGTGTGTTTATTATATATATATTACTTTTTAATACTCGGTAGACAGTCATATATATATATAATACGAAAACAACAATATTTTATTTTTTCTCTTATATTTATTGTAGTATCATAAGGCTAAAATACGTGACGAAATATTACAATAGTAAACATAGAATACAGCCTTACTTTAATTCTCATTCAGTCTAACGCTGGTTCTGTTGTTATTGGTTCTTACGAAACCTTCTGCAGAAGAAACGTTAACTAAATATTGCAGAGTGAAGCAAAATTTCTTCTGCTCTTTAAATGTATACTATGTGACTTGTATAATCATTAAAAAAAGAAAGGACACTGAGATAAACCTGATCCTTTAGCAGATGTACCGGTGTGATGCACAGTGAGAAGTTTATGAAAATTAACAAATTTATAGAGAGGGGGTCATTGTTTCCTTTTATCTATGGCTACATCTTTACTGGAGTTTGTGGTTATATACACAGAAACCTGCCTAGGTTAGTATGTAGGTATTCAAATTGTTGGGTACCTAGAGGAGATCTCCCTATAGGTTGGTATGTAGGTATTCTATTGTTGGGTACCTAAAGGAGATCTCTCTATTTATAATAATTTCACTGGGAGATGCATTTGTTTCGTCTGTACCCAACATTATTATTTCCATTAGCCCTCTCGACCTTTCTCTTTTTCAGTCGCCCTTTCTTTGGCATGATCACACCCCGATTAACGTGTAAAATAGAAAAAAGAAATAATGTGTATTTTTTAGTGTTGATAGGTGTTTGTATCAAGTAATATTAAATCCTTTAAGTGACTAATGAGACTTGGAAACGAAATTTTTGACAATTGTGAATATGAAAATAGGTTGTCGTGTTGTTTTTCCCCGAAATATCCCAGTGGTAATATAAAGAATGATTATTTAAATAACATTTTATTTTCTATTTTAGTTCTTTATCGAAAAACAATAAGTAACATGTGACTCAGAAGAATCTGACCTAATATAAGTGTGTCTATCTTTAAAGTATCTATAAACAATGCATGAAAAAGAAATCCCTCAAATTATGATGAGACTTGAAAACGAAATGCAGTTGCAACCGGTACGGCATGGCCAACTGGTTAGGGCGCTTGATTCGCAATCTGAGGGTCGCGGGTTCGAATTACCGTCCCACCAAACATGCTCGCCCTTTCAGTCGTGGGGGCGTTATAAAGTGACGGTCAATCCCACTATTCGTTGGTAAAAGAGTAGCCCAAGAGTTGGGGGTGGGGGGTAATGACTAGCTGTCTTCCCTCTAGTCTTTCACTGCTAAATTATGGACGGCTAGAGCAGATAGTCCTCGTGTAGCTTTGCACAAAATTCAAAACAAACCAAACCAAGGAATAGCATAATTAATGTTTTACCAGTTATGAATATAAATAGTGTTTCTGTTTTTGTCCTAAATATGCCAGTAATGATTTAAAGTTTATAGACTGGAGAAATCCCATCAGTACCGCTAATAACCACCCCCACATTTAGCCATCACTGGAATTATAAAATCTGTGGATTTTAAAAGAAAAATAACTTCTTTATATATTCCGAATCATTCCCAGTTCATTAAGCCACACTTGACAGGTCCAGATGTTAAAGCCAAGGAGGAGTTAGAGGACAAACACACTTCTTTCTAATTATAGTAAGACAGTATACTACCATTCTAAGAAAGCCGTTGTTGTTAAAACCACGAGCGGAACAGGATCATGGTGGTTAACATACTGGATTACGGACACAAAGGTTCCAGTTCACGTTCCGTTAGTGCAAAAAATAAACAACAACAACAACAAAAAAAACGCTGAGCACTTTGGTACCGTGTGGATTTTATAAGAATGAACTCAGAATCACTCTTTGATTAGAGAAGCCCAAGAGCTGGAGATCAGAATTTGGTGCTGTTAACTAACTACCTCCTCTCCAGTTTATCACTTGAAAATTAGAGACGGTCAGTTACGTGTAGCTTAGCGCCAACATCCGCAATAAAAATGGCCATTTTTTATGCTACTTATAAGCCAACTCACGAGGACCTAAATGACGAGAACATGCATCATTACACTGTGTTCTGGACAGTTTGTAATACTCTCTGTGTTCTGATACAGAAAAATAATAACGTATAACAAAAGACAAAATTAAGATATTTTATGGAACGGTAGACCTTTATTATTCAGCAACAAACTGGCCATTGTATTTGAGTGAATTTTTAAACATGTTTTCGTAATACCGTGAAGAATAATTTGCAATACATCAGCGATATTTTGATTCGTCAATTTTTATATTTCCTGCAAAACTAAAATAACTGGTATAATGTAATAGAAAATACAAATCACTTGAAAATATGGCGATCTTCCTGGTTAAATAATTGGTACAAAGTGATCGACTTTGACCTTGCCCTAAGTGGCAACAGTAGTACTTTAAAGAAAGCATGCAGTCAAATATCGGCTTTGTCTCTTGGAATTATAAATTACGTTTTTTACCTTTTACAAATATTCTATAATCAAATCATTTGTCCAAAAGAAAATTGTAAACCAGCGAATCAATATCACTGTTGGTAGTTAGGCAAACTTCTGACACAGTAATTTCTTCCAGGACTTATTCCAAGCACAACAAATATTTCCACCATCTTAGTTTTATGATAAGGTACTTTTACAATCTATATCATCCAAAGAGATTCCAAATCGCCTTTTTGTGGCCACCCAAGTATTTCCTTTGGTCCATGTTTATCAACGTTCGTTAATTATTGGTAAAAAAAGCGCATACGTACTCTTTGGATAGCTAGTTAGCAAGAATTACATTCAGTTGACTTCCTATTGAGGGACTAACAGGTAGAAGACAGGGATGTTGAAGAAAATGATAATCTTAAGTTTGCAAAGTCAATTAACCTTTTATTTTTTTCCTTTCCCTAAAGCCGGTATGGTTAAGTAGGTTTTCAGTTCGAGTTTACTGTGATGACCTACATACGTATTTTTGTCTATAAGTGAGTGAGTGTGCAATAAGTTATTTCAGGCTATTTGAGTCGAACTAATTTCATTGCTATGACGTTTTGAAATTACATGAATGATAGGAAGTGAAAATAAGCCAGAATATCCTCAAGAATTACATATTATAACAACTTTTTCTTTATTCTTGTATCAACATCGCTTTGAAAAATACACTTATCATCTGGTTGAAAATACGAGTTTGTCTTCATCGTATTTATAAGCAAACAAAATTACATTTATATGATTAACGTTTACGAATATCATTAGGTTTGCCTTTGTTCTTCGTTCGCTAAAACCATTCAGTAAAAATATCAAGAACGTTAACAAAACCCAACTTTAAATAAAAACGTTTGTAAACCCTTGAGACATGCGATTTGAAATTACCATTTCAGGTATTGATAATTTCTTTCTTATTATTTGATGTTAATTATGTTAGGCTTAGCGATACTTGAGGTAATTCTACATACTTCAGTTTGAAATTTAAACTAAAAAAATCACACACACACATAAAATGCCTTATCCTATTTAGATTTGAACACTTTTAAATGTCCATCGAATCTTGTGTAATAACCCTTCCCTGATTTGCCCGATATAACTCCATGTTTCAAAAAATATTTGCCCCAGTTATTTCTGGCAAACTATTTCTCATCCAGATTTATCATGTTATCATTATGTATTATGATAAGCTATCAAAAAGCGAAAATAAAAAAACGTCCGTTTTTGGAGCTCATTTCTAGAAAAAGAAAAAAAAACTGAGACGTAGGGGTTAACAACTTGTGTCACAACCTCTATTCACGTCGTTCGTTGCAGTGTGGTTTGTTCATTCACTAAAACTTTTGACATATACTAATGTATTTATGGTAAAACTACTAAGTCTATCTGCTGCCGTCCTTAATTTTGAACTACTGACCAGAAGGAAGACACTCAGTCACCAGCACCCTACCGCTCGTGATACACGATAATGGATTGACTGTTTCTCTTATAAAGCACCCACAGCTTAATAGTGTAGGGAATATTTTGCGGCGTCGCATGGATTCAAACCCAGCTCGCCAGCTTTTAAATCTGGAGCTCTGTCACAAGGCTAGCTCACGCCCTCATACAGTAACGTACAACAGTAATCAGTTTATTTATCGTATTGTAAATTATATCGTAACTTCTGGTGAAATAACGATTGGTAATAATAAATTTCTGGTTCAAAAAAGTTTCAAGATCAGCATTGCAAAGAACAGAGCACGTAAAAAATCGGAAATAATCTGATGTACGTTTTAGGCAGATCTTTCATAATTTTCAGTAATGTGTGATTATAAATATACAGTACTTCCAGTGAAATTAAGAAACATTTATTACAAAAGAACGTGAAAAACAATTATTTTAAAATTCAAAATCCAATAACCATTTTTTTTTTCATAACTATGTATGTCAAGGGTAATTGTTGGTTAAAGCAATACTGGTCAAAGAATTATACGGTCTCCACACGGATACTACCAAAAACATCTGCCAAAGGATAGATCCCCATAATGATAGTTTTTGGCCCTAAAATCCGGTGAAGAATAAAGTAGCGAGAAAGGAAACAGTAAGCGGTGCTTTTGGTACTATTACCCTAGTTCCCAGCAAGTCAGTATGAAGATTTTGCAAAGTTTTTGTCGACGTGTTATTTACATCCAAGCGGACATCGAACAAATTAACGTATACCATCATAATATCTGCACACTACGTGCAATGAGACAAAAGTATATCATATATGAAATCTAATGTGTTACGTACATGCGCTCATAACGTAAGGGCAATAAATGTAGTCGCGGACGTCGAAAAACTCAACAATTGTGACATCTAATATTTATATATACTGTGACATAATGTATACTCTGACATTCATAATAATATGGCATTTAATATTCATACTCTTTGTTTTCCAAGACTCACCAGCAGACATGCCGAAGTTTGAAAAATGCGACATCGGTCCACACTAACGACTAAGCTTCTAGTGACATTATAGATTTGAACATTTCACATCTCTACGTACACTTTATGCTTTATGCTCTGTATAGCTGTGTTTTCTACGGGTTACAGGAATAACATTGTGATTTCATGAATGTGTGTCTTCCATAGTTTCTCCGTTAATAGCACCATGATAAGGTAAACAAAGGTGTTTCTGTAGTTGGTACATGTCAGGCTACCATGTGTGTTCCAGTGATTGATATACACAGTAGGACCAAAAACAGCATTTATGGAGACCTATCCTTTAATTTGAAACTGCCAAACTCTTGTCTTCAATACTTTAAACCATAGGAGGGGTGAGGTGTGCAACGTTCAGATAATACGGTAATATAACTTGATTTTTTTCTCACGTTTAAATGTAAATTTTACAAACTCGAAACTAAATATTTAACGCGCCCGGCATGGCCAGGTGGATAAGGCGCTCGACTCACAATCTGAGGGTCGCGGGTTCGAATCCGCATCCCACCAAACATGCTCGCCCTTTCAGCCGTCGGGGCGTTATAATGTGACGGTCAATCCCACTATTCGTTGGTAAAAGAGTAGCCCAAGAGTTGGCGGTTGGTGGTGATGACTAGCTGCCTTCCCTCTAGTCTTACACTGCTAAATTAGGGACGGCTAGCGCAGATAGCCCTCGTGTAGCTTTGCGCGAAATTCCAAAAACAAACAAACAAATATTTAACATTTGTGTTTTTAAATCTCTGTTTATTTAGACTAGAAAGCCACGCTTATAAAGCAGAGAAACGATCAAAGCAGACTTTGAATTTACCTCTGTATTTAATTGACACTGTGTGCAGTGTAATACACAGTTGCACAACACACAGAATGGATAGGTTTGTGACGTATGAAAAAAACACATATCTTTGTAAATCTGTGCATCTGGAGGAGCGAATAACATATTTTTAATAAAGTGGGGTTTGACTAGAAAAAACAAAAGGCAGGGAATCCCTGTTTGAAACTGTTATGTTGTTGAGTAACTCTTCCCTTGGCCAGCGATTCTCAATTTGTAGTCTGGGATCACTGGTGGTCCGAGTAAAGATTCCAAAGAAAGTGGCGGAATAGTGTATACAGTCCTATTGTGGTCCGCCGAGTTAAAAAAACAACAAAAACTCAGGTGGTACGTGTACAAAAAGGTTTGATAATCACTGTTCTTGGCGCTTAACTCAAGATTCTGAGATGTACAAGTCCACAACCTATTTTTTAGTAAAGAACTTAATCATTACCAATATATTGTCGTTCCTTTGAAACAACATGAATCAAAGTATTACAACCACTTCTTTTGATATTCAGAAACCTCTTTAATATATTAAACATCCACACTGAACGACGAATTTTTGTCTACTGGACTTTAATGATTATAATAAGTTTGGAAATCAGCTTACTTTCATATTATTGACACTTTTATAAAAGCTCAAGACACTAAAATCATAGTTGTTCTCGGTGTTAAAAAAATGAAAGAGTAACGAAAAAAATGAAATAAACAAAAAACGCTCACTTCCAGGTTTTTAAGTTACATTTTGTAAAGAACAAACAGGCAACTGGCGGTTTGTTTCAAAAAGCGTCTTATTTGTTTAAACGTGACAGGATTGGGAAATTTATAGGACTAGTTTGTTGACTCGGTGTCATTGGCTGATGGAGTGGCGCATCAACAACAAAGTCGATGGTTAAACTAGAACAATAAAAATGCTGAAATCTCACGAGCGGTTCGAGGGTGCCACGTGCCTCTTCATTTTTATCAGTACAAGATACAGGTACTGTGTCAACAGAATGTAATTAAGTGTAAACATTGCATATTCGACTTATAACTTTTACGCACTTTCTAACTATGAGGTTAATGCAGTGCCATGTAATTACAAAACAACACAAGTATAAACTCAGTGACGACAAGTTTACTCGTCTTTTCTACAAAACCTCAAAATATTTAGGTAACTAATTCTAGAGCCCCCAGTGGCTCAGCGGTAAGTCTGAAGGTTTATAACACTTAAAACCGGTCTAGATGCACAGACAGCACGTTGTATAGCTTTGCGTTTAATAACAAACCTAACTCTAGAATTGAGTATTAAAAATAAAGTCTCTCAAAATTAATAAAATATATTAATCTTGACTGATTAAATCTAGACCAAGACTTGTTCGTAAAAGGTTGTGTTCCAGTTTCTTTCAAAAGGTGTCTGTGGGGTTAGTAAGTGTTCTCTAACATTGAAACAAAACATTTATGAGTTCATAAAAAAATGTAACAACGTATACCCGCTACTTTTAGAAAATGAACATTTTATCAATCTCACAAATTAACTTCTCTCCGTGGCTCAGTGATAAACTTGAGGTCATATAATGTTAAAATTTGAGATCTTATCCCTGAGGAAAGGACAGGTCAGTTGACTCATTGTGTAACTTTGCGCTTAAACAAATCAAACAATGAACTCTGTAAGAGTGACCACCAGTCACATGGGTAGTTCCTGTGGCTTGGAAAAAAACTGCATTTTTGTTTTATGTATATAATACTAATTTCCTGGGAAATGATTTGGTTAGATACGTACATAATACCATATTTCCTGGAAAGTGATTTGGTTAGACACGTACATAATACCACATTTCCTGGGAAATGATTTGGTTAGACACGTACATAATACCATATTTCCTGGGAAATGATTTGGTTAGACACGTACATAATACCATATTTCCTGGGAAATGATTTGGTTAGACACGTATATAATACCATACTTCCTGGGAAGTGATTTGGTTAGACACGTACATAATACTACATTTCTTGGGAAGTGATTTGGTTAGACACGTACATAATACCATCTTTCCTGGGAAGTGATTTGGTTAGACACGTACATAATACCACATTTCCTGGGAAGTGGTTTGGTTAGACACGTACATAATACCATATTTCCTGGGAAATGATTTGGTTAGACTGATGAGGATGATGTGCACGATTTGTTTCTTTGTGATTCAATATATTTCTTCGCTCAGAGCTCTCCGGTAAAGAAGATACAATTCTTTTTAAGCTTTCCTTGTTGTTTGTTTGATATACAGATTGTTTAACTTGCGTCCAGTCTCTTTCCATTTTCGAACCCAAAGTAGATCAGATAATTCAGATTTTTGTTCCGTAGTAACTTTTTCTGTTGTTATTGTATGGGACCTACCCAATTGTTCTAAGGTAAATCAGCGCACCTGAGACTACCAATTTCAACTGTCACAAAAAATGTAATTATAAAACGACGACCATTCTTAGACGAAAATAATGTGCATTTCATGTGCAACCCTTGCACTTTTCAGATCGTGTCGTAGAATTACAATTATAAATACGTTTTAAACAGTCAAGTAGTAGAAGATCATTGATTGCCCATCCTTTAATCAAAATATTTTGTAAATAAAACTAAAACCGAATATTTCCAACAAATGTTCTTGATATAATCCTTTACACGTGATTAACAGCTGTTACTAACGTGTAGAACCTAGAAAGAATCTTATCTCGAGCCGGGCATGGCCTTTGCTTAGCATTCCCAGATTGTGCAACCCGTTACCGTAAAAACGTGCTCCGCACTTTGGGGCCGTGGATGTGCTACGAAACTAACGGTTGAATCCTACTATTCTCGGTCAAACAAGAGTAACTCAAGAGTTGAAATTCGTTATCTGCTTTCCCTCTATTCTATTGGTTCAATATTATGGACGCCAATGCGCAGATAGCCCTTTGTATAGCGTTACTCGAAAATTCAAAATACGAATGCTTACAGAAATATTTTATTTTGGTTATTTTGGTTAACAGAAAATTTTTAAAGCATTTATTTATTATTTCATTATTTTGCACAAGCGAATTTAATTGAAAAAGGAGCAATAGCCCACTTATTTCAGTATCCGAATAATTAAAATGGAACTCAAATATTCGTTTCTTTTTATGTAGAGTGTTGTTGTTGTTTGGCACGGAACAAAGTATTCTGATCACTAATTTACATGGTTACTGAGGTTAACCTGGAGTTGTTGTTGTTTGGCACGGAACAAAGCATTCTGACTACTAATTTACATGGTTACTGAGGTTAGCCTGGAGTTGTTGTTGTTTGACACGGAACAAAGTATTCTGACTACTAATTTACATGGTTACTGAGGATAACCTGGACTTAACTTTATTTCCTGGATCTCCGTTAAATTAAAAAAAAAAGATTTATAGGAATTAATCTACGCATAAGTTGTGAAGTATGATATAAAAATAGTCTGGAGTACGTATAATTTTCACACCATTTGTTCTGTAATTTCTATTTGTTTTTTCATACAAGACAAATGATTAACATTAAGAATAGGTGTAAGTGGAGTGGTTCTTTTATTGGTGTAATAATCAAAACGAAACCAGAGCGTTTAATCCTTTACATTCTTGTTATGCCCTTCGCTAGCAGTTAGTATGCAAAATGACCTAATAAGGATTTTCCTTTGGAGTGTATGTCACCTTAAGAGTTACAGTTAGAAGCTTTCTACTTCCTGTGTTAAAGGATTAACACGAGAAGAGAGTTAATTTGATAACTTGAATATTTTTACTTTGGTAATAAAAGTCCCCAATTGATCAGCTGTAAATCTGAGAGCATATAACGCTAATAATTAGGTTTTGATAACCGCAGTGGTCAGAGCACAAATAAACCATTGTATAGCTTTGTGCGGAACAACAAAACAAATTATAATAAACAATAGACATTTTATAAATGGGTTTTTATTAATTTGGTTCACTCTGTGAATCGCTATAATTTTCAAATCTATTGCGTATCGGATTAAGCAAACAACTTTTGCACATAAATACACGAATGACTACTTCTAGAAATACGGTATCGATCAAGATCAACGTTTTGTACACTCACATTGTATCTGAGCTCATCTCCTTAGAAGGCGTTTTCACATTTTTATTCTTAACTTTAATTTGCATTCGCATTTGTTTGTGAGTGTACGTTTTGATGTAGGAATACCTAAATTGTAATATAAAGGTATAGTTTAAAAAGATGTAACTTGAAATTGGCTTCCCTCTAGTCTTTCACTTCTAGATTACGAACGGCTAGCGCAGATAGCCCTAGACTAGCTTTGCGCAAAATTCACTTAACTATTGAAAATGTCAAAAAAGGCCCAAAAAAAGTCGTTTAAAACTTGTTCCGTGTGTTATTATAGTCGTCAGACAAGTATTATTCATTTAATTTGACCAACGGCCGTTAACTCTGTTTCCCAGTTGATTGTCATTATATTGCATGTCAGATACAAAACATTAAGTGACATTATCAGTTCATTAACATATTTAAAATGACATTATCAGGTAATAGACATATTTCAGAATGACATTATCAGATCATATATAAGTTTCAAGGTCATCAGTCCAGTCAATCGGGTGTGATATCGGGATTAGTATCCTCGGACTGTAATTCTGAGGTTCATGGTTCGTATCCTGTTGCAAATCGCACTTCACATTCTGGGGTTAATAATGGCTGGAGACGGCTTGAATGGGTAATGAAGAAAAACTTTAATATAAGTTTAAAATAACAGCAATTGTACAACGTTTCGACAAGGTTTTGTCATGGAGTTGGGTTGAAGGAGAGGCGGTGAAATCCAAACATTCGATCGGATAAGATTAGGTCAAGATATTCCATAAATAAACAAATAAAATTGATGGAATGATCATAGAGACTGGCAGATTGAATTAATCCATATTTAAGATTTGAGTAACCTAAGTTTCAGGTTATTTTCATGGACATGAATCCAAGAAGGCATTTTAAACTTTCATGCTCATGCTAAACGTGCGTACAAGTGACTGAAAATAAATATAGGAAGCTAATAAATATGAGCATAACACGAGGCACTCGGTATAATGTTACAAATGTACAGCAAAGAAGAAAATATATTCTTATGCTCTGTATACTTATTTGGGGATCGAGAAGTGTCTGTACTGCTTGTGTTAAAATACAAGGTGTCCGAAAAGTCTGGAACCATGCTGTCCTTGTAATTCGAAACAACTTTGGAGACGATGTTTCCATTCTCTTTAAACACTACGAAACATATTAGTGTTACTGTCAATGGTCCACAGTGATGTTGTTTTTCACTCTACGTGAAATACGTGGATAACGTGCATTACATTCGGCAGCAGCCTTGCACTGGGACCAACCTTCTCTGCTACACAACAAGATTAACTCGACCTTCTCATGCTTTGACAGCGCCATAATCAGACAGGAATATAAAATTAAGAAACGTTGCAAATCATCTAAGGTTCCAGACCTTTCGAACACCTTGTAAATAGCTTTAGGTACACTTCTCTTAAAAACTGTCCAAGATAGAAAATCAAATTTGTTTGTTTTTTGGTTTAGAGTAACTACTGCATGTTTCTATCTTGAATGGTTTCGGAGAAAGTTTGTTTTGAATTTCGCGCAAAGCTACACGAGGGCTATCTGCGCTAGCCGTTCCTAATATAGAAGTGATAGACTAGAGGGAAGGCAGCTAGTCATCACCACCCACCGGCAACTCTTGGGCTACTCTTTTACCAACGAATGATGGGATTGACCGTCACATTATAACGCCCCCACGGCTGAAAGGGCGAGTATGTTTAGTGTGACGAGGATTCGAACCCGCGACCCTCAAATTGCGAGTCGAGCGCTCTAATGTCTTTTCTTATTTTACTTTTTTGTATTGTGCTTACCATGAGTATCGAAACCTGATTTTTTAGCATGATAAGTTCAGAGACTTACTGATGAGCTACTGGTGTGTTTTTTTCTGTCTTAGCATCATACAAAAATCTAAAGATGAAGAGACAAATACGTTTCGAATGTATAACATGTTTATTGTTAGGCACAAAGTTACAAAATAGGATGTATGTGCCCACCACGGGTATCGAAGCTTGGTTTTTAGTGTTAAATCACAATAAAAACCCAAATAAATCAAACGTTTTCGAAAAGTTCTTGTTCAGAAGTTTTATGAAATATTTCACAAAGGTCTGACATTATACATAAGAAAACTTGTAAAAATTGTAAAGACAAATAGTAAATGTACAACTTGAGACTTTCAAGATAGTATTTGGAATTAATATAACTTAAGGGTCGAGCGTGGCCTAGTGGTTAGCATGCCCGGCTGTGGTATTTGGATGTAGTATAAGTTAAGGGGCGAGCGTGGCCTAGTGGTTTGCATGACAGACTGTGGTATTTAGAGCTAGTATAATTTTGGACTGAGAAATATTTTATATCTATATCACGTATTATGTACACCGCAATGAGTTTATAATAAAATAATTTGAATTTATTTATAATACCTAGAAATTTCGCTGACGTGCCTAACTGGAGAATAACCAAAATGCTGCTTTAAACATATGTTGAAGCAAAGATACTTAGTTTTTTGTGTGCTATTTAATGCACACATTTTAAACTTCCATGTGAATGATATTGACGGCAATAAATATATTACATTTTTTTCCAGATAGCAACATTTTAAGCATGGCGTGAAGTTGGGCTTGAAATCTTCAAAAGTCATGTTATTTCCGTACATGATAACTTGTAAATGGTTATGTGATACAGTGCGTGGGTTGGTCCAATGGTAGAGCTACAGATTTCGAAGCTGGCGAGCTGAATTGGAGTTCGTATAACACCACAAAATATCTTTCTCACTTTAACTCGTACGTGTGTTATAAGAATAAAGGTCAATCCCTTAGCGTGGACTGTGTGTGCTATTGGCTGGCTGCATTTGCCCTGGTCACTAATTCAAATTCAGGAACAGTGAAAAATAGCCTTGTAGCTGTAAAACAGACATAAACTATATGACTTCTGTCAAAAAAAGCCATCTGAATTTGGCATATGATGCTTATACTAACACCTTTATTTTCAAAGAATAAGTGCGATAAAGATGAAATTAGGTTCGTTTATATAATTAGTCAGCTGTTCCAAGCCTGTTGTAAGTTGTTGTACTTTAGTTATAAAAAAAGTAATCTAGTGAATAGCTTTAAAATCACTGATGATTAATTCGGTCAGTCTGGCCAAATCTTCACCAGTTTGTTCAGTTTTTCAGAAATTCTATCTATTTCTAAAGGTTCATTGTTCAGTTTGAAGCAGAGTTTAACCGATAATTTTTCTGAAGACTTCACTTAGACGTCTGGAAAAGTTTATTGTTACTCAAAGTCGAGGTAATTTTAAAGTAATTTAAGAACTATGTTCTGCATGGTGTATAAAGGGCGACACGAAACTGGTTCAAAATCAAACAGGTTGACGTGTTAGCACAAGCAGTTACCAGCCAAGGTCAAACCCAGACTTGCAATGAAAACGCCAACAGTCTAAAGTGATAGACATGATTGTTTAAGTTCGGAAAGACTCCAAACAACTTAGTAAACTCCAGTTATAAACGTTTAACTGCGTGATATGATATTTGTCTTTCAATAACCTCATTTTCAGACAATACTTTTTGATTTTATATTACTCCATTATTTTCCTTTTATGTTTAGAAGGGGGAAAAACTACTCCTGTATTACAAGTTTTTTTACTAACAATAGATAGAAAAGTCAGATGTCTGATTACTTTCAATTTACATATTTAACTTGGTTAACTCATTGTATATTATGTCTCTTAAAAGTACTTTTATCACAAGATGACAAACATTTTTTTAATACTCAATAACCCCAATACCCATTACCTAAACTTTCCGTTAGATGCGCTACAAATACAATGATGTCGTTTAAATTTGTACACAACTCACTGCGTAGAGGTTTGTTCATGAAAATTGAATTCGATAAACTAAAATTACATTAAACATTTTAAACGCTTCAACTAGAAGACGCCAATAAACGAAATAACTGAGCATGCCTAGCTTCTGCAAAATAAGTTTAGAAAATCTTTAAAAAAATGTACAAAATTTGAAATGTAGAAATAAATATTGGGATCTGAAAGTAACTATTGCTACATAGCGTTACAGGTTGAACAGCAGACGGTGTAAAATATTTTAAACCTTCATTAGTTGAGATTAGTTCTGTTACACATACAAGTAATTTAATTTACAAGATAAAATGTAATCACAATACAAAAATCCCTGATGTGGTAAATCCAATTTTGATCACTAGGCAAAATTTTATACATAAAATGTTTACTTTAAAAAAAAAAAAAAGACAAATTTGGTTTAGACCAGGAAATAGCGTCACAATGTCAAAAATATCGCATCTAAAATT